>NW_027397066.1:110948871-111139964 GCF_003265705.2 Callorhinus ursinus | reverse complement strand
ATCAAAAAGAAAAGAGAAATGACCCAAATCAACAAAATCATGAATGAAAGAGGAGAGATCACAACCAACACCAAAGAAATACAAACAATTATAAGAACATATTATGAGCAACTCTATGCCAGCAAATTAGAGAACCTGGAAGAAATGGGTGCATTCCTAGAGATGTATCAACTACCAAAATTGAACCAGGAAGAAATAGAAAACCTGAACAGACCTATAACCACTAAGGAAATTGAAACAGTCATCAAAAATCTCCCAAGAAACAAAAGCCCAGGGCCAGACGGCTTCCCGGGGGAATTCTATCAGACATTTCAAGAAGAATTAATACCTATTCTCCTGAAACTGTTCCAAAAAATAGAAATGGAAGGGAAACTTCCAAACTCATTTTATGAGGCCAGCATTACCTTGATCCCAAAACCAGACAAAGACCCCATCAAAAAAGAGAATTACAGACCAATATCCTTGATGAACATGGATGCAAAAATTCTCACCAAAATACTAGCCAATAGGATCCAACAGTACATTAAAAGGATTATTCACCATGACCAAGTGGGATTTATTCCTGGGCTGCAAGGCTGGTTCAACATCCGCAAATCAATCAACGTGATACAATACATTAACAAAAGAAAGAACAAGAATCATATGATCCTCTCAATAGATGCAGAAAAAGCATTTGACAAAGTACAACATCCTTTCTTGATCAAAACTCTTCAGAGTATAGGGATAGAGGGTACATACCTCAAAATCATAAAAGCCATCTATGAAAAACCTACAGCAAGTATCATTCTCAATGGGGAAAGGCTGAGAGCCTTTCCCCTAAGGTCAGGAACGCGGCAGGGATGTCCACTCTCACCACTGCTATTCAACATAGTATTAGAAGTCCTAGCCACAGCAATCAGACAACAAAAAGAAATCAAAGGCATCCAAATCGGCAAAGAGGAAGTCAAACTCTCACTCTTTGCAGATGATATGATACTGTACGTGGAAAACCCAAAAGACTCCACCCCAAAACTGCTAGAACTCATAC
This sequence comes from Callorhinus ursinus, assembly GCF_003265705.2. Taxonomy (NCBI): domain Eukaryota; kingdom Metazoa; phylum Chordata; class Mammalia; order Carnivora; family Otariidae; genus Callorhinus; species Callorhinus ursinus. Next base: position 111,138,937 of record NW_027397066.1, on the reverse strand, counting down.
AGGAATTCAGTAAAGTAGCAGGATATAAAATCAATGCACAGAAATCAGTGGCATTCCTATACACCAACAACAAGACAGAAGAGAGACAAATCAAGGAGTCTATCCCATTTACAATTGCACCCAAAACCATTAGATACCTAGGAATAAATCTAACCAAAGAGGCAAAGGATCTGTACTCAGAAAACTATAAAATACTCATGAAAGAAATTGAAGAAGACACAAAGAAATGGAAAAACGTTCCATGCTCATGGATTGGGAGAATCAACATTGTGAAGATGTCAATGCTACCTAGAGCAATCTACACATACAATGCAATCCCCATCAAAATACCATCCACTTTTTTCAAAGAAATGGAACAAATAATCCTAAAATTTGTATGGAACCAGAAGAGACCCCGAATAGCCAGAGGAATACTGAAAAAGAAAAGCAAAGCTGGCGGCATCACAATTCCGGACTTCCAGCTCTATTACAAAGCTGTCATCATCAAGACAGTATGGTACTGGCACAAAAACAGACGCATAGATCAATGGAACAGAATCGAGAGCCCAGAAATGGACCCTCAACTCTATGGTCAACTTATTTTTGACAAAGCAGGAAAGAATGTCCAATGGCAAAAAGACAGTCTCTTCAACAAATGGTGTTGGGAAAATTGGACAGCCACATGCAGAAGAATGAAACTGGACCATTTCCTTACACCACACACAAGAATAGACTCCAAATGGTTGAAAGACCTAAACGTGAGACAGGAGTCCATCCAAATCCTAAAGGAGAACACAGGTAGCAACCTTTTCGACCTTAGCCGCAGCAACTTCTTCCTAGAAACATCGCCAAAGGCACGGGAAGCCAGGGCAAAAATGAACTATTGGGATTTCATCAAGATAAAAAGCTTTTGCACAGCAAAAGAAACAGTCCACAAAACCAAAAGACAACCGACAGAATGGGAGAAAATATTTGCAAACGACATATCAGATAAAGGGCTAGTATCCAAAATCTATAAAGAACTTATCAAACTCAACACCCAAAGAACAAATAATCCAATCAAGAAATGGGCAGAAGACATGAACAGACATTTCTCCAAAGAAGACATCCAAATGGCCAACAGGCACATGAAAAAGTGCTCAACATCACTCGGCATCAGGGAAATCCAAATCAAAACCTCAATGAGATACCACCTCACACCCGTCAGAATGGCTAAAATTAACAAGTCAGGGAACGACAGATGTTGGCGGGGATGTGGAGAAAGGGGAACCCTCCTACACTGTTGGTGGGAATGCAAGCTGGTGCAGCCCCTCTGGAAAACAGTATGGAGGTTCCTCAAACAGTTGAAATTAGAGCTACCGTTCGATCCAGCAATTGCACTACTGGGTATTTACCACAAAGATACAAATGTAGGGACCCGAAGGGGTACATGTACCCCAATGTTTATAGCAGCAATGTCCACAATAGCCAAACTGTGGAAAGAGCCAAGATGCCCATCGACAGATGAATGGATAAAGAAGATATGGTATATATACACAATGGAATATTATGCAGCCATCAAAAGGAATGAGATCTTGCCATTTGCAACGACGTGGATGGAACTGGAGGGTGTTATGCTGAGTGAAATAAGTCAATCAGAGAAAGACATGTATCACATGACCTCATTGATATGAGGAATTCTTAATCTCAGGAAACAAACTGAGTGTTACTGGAGTGGTTGGGGGTGGGAGGGATGGGATGGCTGGGTGATAGACATTGGGGAGGGTATGTGCTACGGTGAGCGCTGTGAATTGTGCAAGACTGTTGAATCACAGATCTGTACTTCTGAAACAAATAACGCAACATATTTTAAGTAAAAAGGAAAAGAAGAAGATAACAGGAGAGGAAGAAAAGGGGAGTATGTCAGAGGGGGAGACGAACCATGAGAGATGATGGACTCTGAAAAACAAACTGAGGGTTCTAGAGGGTAGGGGGGTGGGGGGATGGGTTAGCCTGGTGATGGGTATTGAGGAGGGCACGTTTTGCATGGTGCACTGGGTGTTATGAACAAACAATGAATCATGGAACACTGCATCAAAAACTAATGATGTAATATATGGTGATTAACATAACAATAAAAAAATTGAAAAAAAAAAAAAAGGGATGGTTTGTAACCTCACACCAAGATACACATGTCCGAAGTGCACCCAGGACTATTTCAAACAGCTGTTTTTGGCATTGAGCTAAATTTGATGCAGTTTGTCTCAAGACTACTCTCAGTACCATTTTAAGTGACAATACAGCTGGAGTACCATCCAACTTGTATTAAACTCTCCTTTTCAAAATGTGTAAGTAGAGACAGAAATACTGATTTGATATGAAATGTACTCACGTGCCAGGCGTTATATCTAATAGCTACTTTTCCAATGTCATGAAATTTTACATATTTTATAGAATTTTTTGTTACTTGAAAAATAATCACTGTAAAAGCAAGAATGAAGTCTTTTAAATTAGAAAATTGTGTCTTTTCATTATATATATAAGAATTTGTTTACTTTCCAGAGCAGGGATCTGCAAAGTATGACCCCTGGGTTAGGTCTGGCCTGTGGACCCTTTACCTTTTTTATACCTTTGATGAACTAAGAATGGTTTTTTAAATGGTTTAAGAGATATGAAATAAAGCCGAAGGAGAATTTGTGAGAAAGACCACATGTGACCTTCAAAGCTTAAAATATTTACTATGTGACCCTAGGGAGAAAAAATTTATAGACTTCTGTTCTAGAGTAATTCTCTAACCCTTACTTGTATTTACAGTATGTTTTAACAAAATATTTCAAAAGAACAAGAAGATTTTCTCCGTTCTTCCTATGACATTTTGGTGATTCTATATCGTCATAATAGATGTAATTCCTTCCCATTAACACGTTGATCTGTCAAATTACCATGATTTATAAAATTAGAGGCTTTAACTTCATATTTTTGTAGCTATTTCTCTCACTTCGGACCTAATTTTCTCAGTACATTTTGTTTTAAGTGTGCAAAATGAATGTTGACTCTATATCTGCACTGGTACTAATGTATACATTTTAAAAGGCTGAATTTAAGCCATAATTTTGCCATGGGGACTCTAAATAGACATACCAGCCTTCTAATAGATCTGGGGAAATGCTGAATTTTTATTTATGTCTTCAGGTGACAAGCCGTGATGGATGGCCTGACAAGGTCCCATAGTCTAGCTTTGCACTGCCAGGGAAATGATCGTAGCATCGGGCTGCCAGTTTAGTTATCAACAGCTAGCAGCCTAAAGGCAGCAGTTTAAAAGTCATTTGTCTGCACTTCTAACAAGTACATTCTATTGTGTCATTTATTCAAGTAAGCATAATTTTATAACAAGTTGTTAAAGGCCCTTTTGTCAACAATAAAAGTCTCTTTTCCTCATATGAACAGTCCTAATAACTGAATATCTTGAAAATTGTATACTCTATTTAAAATCAAAGCAAACATTTCACTAAAGATTGTTAAAGTAATTAGTGTGGCACAGATTTTTGTTATTCTGCCATCAAATCCTTCTTAAGTAATATTTTTTTATCACAGAAATTGCTCATTTAAAGTGGATTATTGCTCTCTCTCTTATCGTGAGGTGAAGGCTGTCATCCTGTGTTGTTGTCAGGGAATGCATATTTCCAAGAGGAAGGTATCTAATTTTAGCAGTCATAGCTAAAAATGATGTTACTGTTAGTTGTCAGAGAAGTGATCATTAAGGAGTCTATTTTCTCTTTGATGCAAGCAGTTCGGATCAACTTTTCAAGGCACTTCGAGTTGCCATGAATATTCCTCCAATTTTCACCTCATTCTTGCTACTGTCTTATCAATGTCATTTGTTATGAATGTAATACAAATAATAATAAAAAACATTGTTCTTGTTCACTTTTTCCAGATCTATCTTTTCTTAAGTTGATTACTTTTTAAAACCATTTGTGACACTTCTTTTAAACTGATTAATTTTAATAGGAAACCCTATTTTCATGTTTGTGCTATTAACATTCTGTGTGTTACATGACTTTCCTAAATACAAAAACATCTAGATTTCAATGTATTTAAATCTTACTGACAGGAAGCTTTTGCTTTATTTCCATGAGGAATATGATGGGAAAATATTTGGGTTTAATTTGGTGCTTCCAACATCCTATATCTGAGCTTAATACAGTAATCAGCTGATTATAACTTTCTTTTAATTTTGTCCTCAGGAGTCTCAACCATTGGGTCGAAACTAGGCATCATATCTGTATTGTATTGTTCATAAAAATACTAATTTATAGCACATTTTTCTATAAAGTAAATGTAACTATATAAAACAAGAAAAGAAACCAATTGAAAAGAGTTTTCATAGAGACATAAAAAATATCTGAAAAATTTTGACATAACCTCCAGAGTGTAACAAATAAAAATAATATTGAATTTAAGACGGAGATGAACAGCTGTTTTCTCTTTTGCTCTTTAATGGAGACTGCTAGTAATATATTTCTAAGCCTAATACAAAGACTGAACCTCGTTCTCACTGGGTTTCAAATGACATTTAGCTGCTTGAGAGATCCTGTGCACTCCGCCACCTCCATGCACAGAGGAGCTTTGTTTCTCTGGCTGATGGGTTCCATAGGAGATACTTTTGATCTGAAGATTACTATCATCTTTTGTAGAGATCTGACTGGTGGTCGTGGAGCTGCAGAGTTGAGAAGGCAGAATGGATTCAGTTTAGTTTTTGGCTATTGTGTCCCCAAGGGCCCCCTGACCTACTCCGGGCTACATCACGGGCAACGAGTTGTTCTGTTATATTTTCATGTACACTCTCACATGGAGACTGATCCTTCACATTTCCTTCGTTTCCCTTACTGTCTACCCCCGAAGACTGCCATCTATTTGTTATGTTATGAAGATTCTTTCTATATTGTAGCATACATTTCTCTTATTAGCTCAAGCTAAGCTATCAGGTATTTAAAATTAAGTTCCAGTTTCTGACATATCTGCCTCTATTGAGAAAAACAAAGGTATCCAAACACTTTTTTAAATAATGGGGAAACACACTGTTAGTTACAAGATAAAGTGTTCTTTATCTCAGTAGAACATCCAAGGTTAAACAGGGCTCTTCTCCTACAGGTGGGTAGCACACAGATGATGGCACCCTGTAGAGGTGGGTAGCAAAACGTGAAGGAAAATATGTGTAGAAAGCAAATGTGCTTTGGGATGGTCTAGAAAATATTACAGACAAGAAAAGCTAGTGGGACCTTGGGAGCTCACATGAGAACAAACAAACACAATATGGGACTCCATGAATACTAACAGTCCGACTTTATCCTGGACCATAAGCCCAATTCCTCGGTTTTAAGAGGTAGGTTTGCTCAGTGAGACAAAGGCAGCTACTTTTGCAAGGGAAAGCATCCAGTTGAGAAAAATCCAGTCTTCCTTTACCGAAACACTGTATTTGGAATTTATCAGATGTAACATGCTCATAATACTCAGTGTGCCATAGTAAAGGTAGGATTCGAAAGAAAGATATAGGCTCCAAGGGAAACTGGAAATAATTCTCTGGTAAGTAAAGAAAAGTTTAAGATACTGAGAGAGAAAAGTTGGGGATCTTGGTAAGTGAAATAAAAATGCCTCTCCTCCCATGAGAATCATCTGAGGTTCAACATCGGGGATTAGTGAAGGAAGAGGAATAGTTCAGATGTGTAATAGTTTAGAACTACACCTATTTTAGGGTGTGCAGTATAAGCATCAGATAGGAGTAGCAAAGAACCCCTAAGACTCCTCACATGCAATTCCATCCCAAACTAGAGCGTGATAAGATCAGGAATGAGGAAGCATGTGAGAGAAAAAAAAAAATTTAATTCGTACTTCCAATTAAGCAATTCTTTGAAATTTGTTTGTTTGTTTGTTTGTTTTGCTTAGTTGAAAGCCATTCTTTTACCCATCACTGAATAACAAAGTACTCCAAAACATAGTGGCTTAAAATAACAACAAATTTTTATTTTATCTCACAGTTTCTGTGGGTCAGGAATCCAGGTACAACTCAGCCGTTCTGGCTCAGTGCCTCTCACGTAGTTACAATCAGGCGGTGGTTGAAACTTGAGGAGGGGAAAGCTGGAGCAGTTAGCCAGGCATCCTTTTCTTTCAAAGCAGTCTCAAGGCATTCTGTGTATAGCTTCACGTGTTCTTTCCATGTTAGCTAATTGGGCTTCCTTACAGCTTGGTGGCCTCTGAAGGTTTGGCCTGCTTATGTGGTGCCTGAATGCTTCAAGAGTTAGAATCCCAGTGGATCAGGCAGAAAAGCAGCATCACTAGGACCTGGTCTCAGAAATCACACAGCCTCCTTCCACCCCATTCTATCGGTTATAGCCAAGCCAGGCGTCCTCACTGATGGCAGAATATCTAAGTCACATTCTAGAAGCAAATAAGATGGAGATATTGTTGTGGTTATATTTGGAAAATCTACCTCGCAGGCAAATGAAAACCAGACATACCATAAAGTGCTGCATGCATATTACTGGTATGGACATGACCGATATTATTGCCATTCTGCTCCTGTAAACCAGCTGCCGTTGCATGGCTGAGGCCAAAAGCAATTCTCCGTGACCACTTAGATTTTGCATCACTGCCTCCCAATTCAAAGGTTGGGTCAAATTCATTTGCTTAATTTCAGATGCTCATGTACTAGTGTAAGAGAGGCTAAAAGTGATTATCTTATCTTTAGCCTTCAATGGTGCAGGGTGATTTATAACTCCCACCAGTTCCAAGACTCATTGCATAATGAGTCATTGCATAGGTCATTTACTAAATATTCTCGAATAAAGAGGGATTCCTAGGTGGGGTAACCAAGAAAATTTCTATTTCACAAAGTACATTATTCTTATAGTAAATGGACACAGAAAAAGGTGGGGTGTATAAGTCTGGCAGTGGTTTATGAAAATTCAAATACAACATCTCTATGAGGTAGGCCTGAGCAAATTATATATAGCTACATATATACTGTTATATATATAGTTATACACACATATTATTTTAACACAACCTCTAAAAAATATTGATATAGAGTTTTTAAATTTTCCAAATGACTTAAAGAAGAAAGTCAGAAAATATAGAAAAGTTTTGCCCTAACATAATCAGTGAATTTGTCTAAATTATCAGCACAAAATCAAGTTTAAGTAAAAAATCTACTAGTTTTTTCTTGATAATTTATAGAGTACATACACATACATATTTACTTATTTGTATAAATGTATATTTACATGTAGAAATGTAGACTATTTTTATATCCTCAGTATTATTTAACTGCTTCTAAAATATTCACATAAGGATGTCTATGGAATAAATCTATAAATAAAATGTCACACACAATAACACAAAATTTAATACAGATAGACCATTCTTTCTGTTCTAGCTTACTCTGTTATGAATGCTGTTTCAACTACTTATGCCATTACTTTAAAAACTGTTTATTAGTAATTATATTTCTAACTACACTGAGCCTATTAAACTATTTAAAAAAAACAGAAATAACACTGCTTCCTGAATTAAGGTTTTTTTTTAATCTTTAAATTCCAATAAAACAATTTTTAAACAAATTCTTGCTATCTTGTGAAAATCATTTATGTTAGCTCATCTTTAAGTGGTCCTAAGCTACTGTTTGGTAGTTGGATCTTTGAAGTGTTCATAAATCTTTAGATTAATGATGAATGCTATAAGGCAAGCTTGTGAATGCAACATTCTGTTCCTCACTTTCTGTGAAAAATCATTTTTCTGCTATACTTTCAAAATCTATTTTTAAGATTTCCCATTGTACACATCCACATAGCTAATCACTTATAATAATGACTGCTTCTGAACGTTTAACCTGCTGACATACTGATGCATCTTAACACAATAAGATGGCAAAACTCCTTGACCTAGAATCGTTTAATGATTTACACAGAAATACATACGCATACACATGTCCCCAGTGAGCTGTGTAAACTCAAATAAGGGTAGGGACCGTGGTTGTTCTGTTTATCACATATGTAAATTTTTTTCACACTCCCTCGAACAAAGAAGGCACTCCAAAATTATTTCTTGAATTAATGACTAGATAAATTAAAGATCAATTAAGTGACAAGACTATAGAGCTAGGGGCATGATTGCTCTCTTGAGACTTTCAAATTACCAAGTTCTACTTTTCCTTTTTAAAGCTGCATCAAAGCTTTCAAGCTAAAATTTTAATTCTGTGGTTCAAACCCAAAACCCGGCCATCCGTTCTGAAGTTTATACAACTTGGGAAGGGAAAGTACACAAAGCATGTTTCCTCCTGGCCTAAATATTCTGATGTCTGTATTTCTTATCCTTTGCCCATCCTACACACCCCTCCCATAGACTATCCTGCTCTTTGCTCAGGCTTCCCCAATTCAATAAATGGCAAACCTATCCTTAAAGAGGTCCTTCCTGATTGCTCTTTAATCTCTCAGAAAACCTACCTGGTAGATTTCTAAAACATAGGTCCATAACACCCCCACTTACACATGATTTTTTACTGCCACAACCCTGGTCTGAGTCAACATTGTTTCTCACCTAGATTGCTGCACTAAACCCAGCATGTCTCCTTTCTGTTCCCTTTACCCCAACCAAACTATTCTTCATAGTTCGATCCCAGGACCCTGAGATCATGACCTGAGCCGAAGTCAGATGCTTACCTGACTGAACCACCCAGGCGTCCCAGGATGACCTTTGTAAAACATGTGTCAGAGCATACTGAACTTCTAATTCTCTCAGTAATTTATCTCATAATATTAAGGATAAAGCCAAGGTCTTTCTGACAGTCTCCTAGACCTTCTGTGATCTGGCCCCATTTATGCCCCACTTCACTTCCCAAGTTCTTCAAATGTCATCTTTCAAGGATGACTGCCCCAGCTACTCTGCTGAATATGGCATACTTTGCCTGACATATTGTTTATTTTCTTTGCTTTATCTCTCTCTTAACATTCCTACCACCTAGCAGCCATTATATTTTAATAATTTGATATTTTATTTATATTGTACTAAAATCTATGCTCCACGAAGGCAGGGTTTTTGGTTTATTTTCCTGACTGAATTTCAACACCTAAATAGTGGAGACAGTCAAGAAATCTTTGGTGCATAAATGAATGAGTGTTCTAGTTCACCAGCATCTCTCTTCACCTTCGGTGACTTCTTTCTGTGTCTTCCCTTCATGAGGTTTAACAGAGGTTAAAATGAACAAGAACAGAATCCTCTGAGAACGCAAGTCATATCACTGTTTTTCTATTACTCTAATTTCCATAAGTCATGAGAGAGATCTGGACACCAAATTAATAATGGCTAATATAGTTATTAAGCATTTTTAGGCGGTAGGAAGCCACATTGTGACATCCCTTATATTAGCTTAAAATGTCTATAAACCTACATAAACCCAATGAGGTAGCTGCTTTAATTATTCCAGTTTCATAAGTAAAGCCAAGTCTGAAAATGGTTAGGTAACCTACACAAAGTCATATAATCTGTGTGTTTGGATCTGAAGAGTCCAACTGTAGAGCTTTTATTTTTCAATTCAATACTGTAGCATCCTCTCACTGCTCCAACCTGCTGTGCTCTGGTCATTAAGCAAACACTCTTTTGTTCTGTCTTTCCGGTTTCTGTTCTCCTTTCTTATGGGTTACTATGGTTTCCTTGGCTTCCTTTGGCTTCCACCATTTAAGAGCTACAATTTTATTTGAGCTTGGAGTAGATATAGGGAAAAAGACAACCTTCAGTTGATTGGATTCTAAGCCCCTTAGTTCTGCCTAATTTAGATGACAGAGACTCCCCTCGTGGTCTACCCAAACCCAACAGAATCTGGTATCAGAATTTGACATGGAAGCCCCAGTCAGCAATAAAGAGTTGATTTGTTAGCTTTGTATTTTATGCATACACTTCCTTCCAGAACTTGTGGGAAAGGGAGATTGGGAATGGAAAGATTTAAAATACTTGGGAATCCAAGTACGTGCTTGATTTGTTCTTCTTGTGAAGTTGTCCAAAAGCTAATAAATAAATAATTGTCCTTAAAAAAATTAAAGCAGAATTAGAAACTGCCAGTTTTAGTGGTTATAATTTCATTCTAGATTATATAAGACTATATATAAGAATAGCAGCACATTTTACCCAATGAAACAGTAGTGACCGCAGTACTAGTGTCTTCTATTCAATGCTGGGTAATTTGTAAATTATAATCATGCAACCAGAAACTTAAAATTGACTATGTATCCTTACCATCACTTTCTATTAGTCCAGGAAATGACATATATGACAGATCATTAAGTAGCGTGGAAAAAATTATTTTACAGGATATTACACAGCTAAAGTTTTGCAGAATGTTCTTTGAAAGATCAAGAACAACACTGATATGTATAGTAGTGGTAATGTTAGTACAGTGATTGTAATAATAAATGTACTTAGCATTGCATAGAATTTAATACATGCCAGGCACCTTCATGTTTCACATTGAGTAACCCATGTAAGAATCAAAGCGATCTATAAGATAGGTCCTTTTACTATCTCCCTTATACAGATGAATAAACGTAGTTATAAAAAACTTACCAAGGTCAAGAGCTAGGGAAAGGAGAAGTCCAGTTTTAAAATGAGACACCCAGCTCCAGAGTCTGTGGTCTTTACCATTACATGACACTACTTTGGCAAAAAAAAAAAAAAAAAAGGTTTATCTAGAACTAAGGAAATAGGATTGGTGAGAATTTAGTAATTTCATCAGAAACCTAGATACAATTGTAGGTGAAGATACTAGAAATTCTCAGCAAGTTATTAAAAAAGATGCAATACAACTAGCCTTTCTCATCTAGATTGTGTGGTTCATGTAGGGGCAGAGCAACCAAAGTTCACATGAATAAGTAACTTAATTAAAAAAATGCACTGCTGAGAAAAATCCATCTTTTCTAGCCATATATAAAAAGAATATTATTTCTTTTCAAAGAATAATTAAAATAAATACCAGAACTTTGCCATACTTTATTATATAATATGTTATGTAAAACTTTGTTGTGTTTTTCAGAAATTGTATCTATATCACTCTATAATGGTTTTGGTCATTTTTAGTTAATCTTGTATTAAATCTAATGTTAATGGACATCATACACCAAAGTTGCTGATTAAATGCATGAAAGGGTACCTAAATGGATTTTTTTAATGTAGAAAATACTGCAAGAAAGCCAATCAAAATGAATGGTGATTTTTAAAAATATTTTATTTATTTTTTGACAGAAAGAGACAGCAAGAGAAGGAACACAAGCAGGGGCAGTGGGAGAGGGAGAAGCAGGCTTCCCGCGGAGCAGGGAGCCCGAGGCAGGGCTCGATCCCAGGACCCTGGGATCATAACTTGAGCCAAAGGTAGACGCTTAACAACTGAGCCACCCAGCTGCCCTGAATGGTGGTTTTGTATTAGTCACTAGAGATAAAATGATGAAGAAAAAAAATCTATTTGCATAATGGAAAATACATTTAACCATAGTCATAGGTCCCCCTTCTGTCTAAATAGACAACCTATTCAAATATGCAGCCAGTTATAACGTATTGGCATGGCAACCAGCCTTCATGATGCATCTCTACTCTGGAATGTTTTGCTTCTCATTTTTGGAGTACTATTCACACAACCTTGTAACTCCCTTGGAACATTGTTTCCTGGTGTAAAGCTTTATCATGTATCTATCTATCAACTTTCATCTACGATTTATTTTTCAGTCTTATTACTAAATTTTTCAGCCTTATTACCATAGTTTTGGTGTAAATTCTTAACTTCTTTTACTTTAACTCAGCTTTGATTCCCCACAGCTTCTTGTTCCTATTTGAGATGAAGGAATGTTTCATCTTCTCTAGAATGTCCAAATTCTCGTCTTGGAAGAAGAGAAATTCACTAGCTTCTCCCTACAAAATCTGTCCTCCTCATTTCAGATTCATATTTCATCATTTTCTTTCATGTCAACTCAGCTTTAGACACCCCCAACAGCTTATTAGAATCATTTCTTATTTTATATTCCTTCCAGTCTATCTAGTAACTCTTAATGTGCTCGGATATATTAGAAAGTTGAGAATTTTTCCACAAGGTCTTTCCTGTTCTTATCAAGATCAGCCAAAAGTCTTGCATTTAGTATATACACAACTTCCTTCTGTAAGGATGATCAAAATAGCCTACTACCATCAAGTCATGGGGGCCGACCAATAACCAAGTGCACTTTGACTAGGGTTCATTCAGATACTAAGTGGACAGACTACTCCCTGGCCTCTACTCTGTAACTAACCAAGTTAATGAAATCAAACATCAGGTGTGGCTTTAACTAAGAAAGGGTTAAATAATCATTCTCTTTTTAGTACCCTAGACTTTCTTTCCATTTCCCACAAAGTCATATTTAATTGATTTTTAACAAACAAACAAACAAACAAAAAAACATTAAGCTAGATATGGAGCATATATTCCAGACTACCCATATATAATTTTGAGCATCTTTAAAATAGCTATTTGCAATTTATAAATCTTTTGGTGAATATTGTAAAATGTTGACCCATTTAACAAGTAAGCCCTTTTAAAATTAATTTTAAGATTTTTTTAGAATTTATTTTGTATACAAGTCTTTTGGAGATTTATGTTTCAACAATGAATTTTACCAGTTTGTATCTTGCCTTTTTACTTTTCTTAAGATTGTATTTTGAAGGTCAAAAGTTTTAATTTTTCTTTTTTCGTCCTTCCTTTCCCCAATTCAAGCTAGATTACAGACACATATTTCTCAAGAAGGTAATTTTAAAGAAGAAAAGCAGATTTTTAACAATCAAAAGATACAAACAAGAAATTTGGAAATGTTTTCCCCTGTTTCAGATTTTCTAAATTTTCTACCAGGTAAGAAAGCAAAGAGTAGATTCTTCTTCCCTCCAAACCACATGAATTAGCTCCATGCCACCCGTCAGGGCTCAGGTCACACAAGTCACAGGTCAGAGTATTTTCTATCTACTCCAGCATCTCCTTCCAAGTTCAAGGCATGCTCTTTTGTTAAAAACTTTATAGTTCTACCTAAGAGGGAGACAAATCATAAGAGACTCTTAATCTCAGGAAACAAACTGAGGGTTGCTGGAGTGGTGGGGGGTGGGAGGAAAGGGGGAGCTGGGTGATGACATTGGGGAGGGTATGTGCTATGGTGAGTGCGGTGAATTGTGTAAGACTGATGAATCACAGACCTGTATCTCTGAAACAAGTAATATATTATATGTTCATTAAAATAATTTAAAAAACTTTATAGTTCTTTGTTCCCTCCCCCAATTTTTAAAAGAAAATTATGTTTTAATTTTGAATTTATTATCGTGATTCTTTTATTAATATGTCTTCCCACACTAAGGTGCAATTTTTGTAAGGGCAGGAATGATGCCGATTTTTATTCAGTTTATCCTCAGTTATTAGAGCAGTACACGGCATGTTGCATCTGTTTAAAAATATCTGTGTACCAAATGTTTGTGCTTAGTTAGGTCTGCCATGAAGCTGCACAATCTTCTGTGAACTAGTACATATATAGAATGATCTGAATTAGATGTGTACTATAAATTATATGTCCGATAAAACCTACATTTCTTGTTGTCTGTTGCTGATCTCTTCTTGCTTTTGGGCTCTCATGTCTGCTTACTACAGGTTAAGCCTGAGCTTTAACTCAGTACTCTGATTTTGAGATTCATTTAGCAAAGGTTTAGTCAGTTCAAAGTTCCTACTCCCTCTTCTGACTGTTCCTGCCAGCTCAAGATTTCCCCTCCATTTCCACATTTTCCCTGGTTGGGCACAAGGACGACTTGTAACCATCCTGACGTCTAGGGTATAGGCCTTTCAGACACGTACTGTATTCTGCCAGGTCTCACTGAAATGTCTGCCAATCCGCAAGTCAAGCTGTGGCTGGTAATACTTTACTTTTTAGAAAGGGACATCCTAGCTCTATTACACTGAAAAGACTGTATCCAATGCTCTGCTGTTAATTGCTTTGTGTGTTATAACAGAATTCAAGATTATTCTTCTTTCTTAGTGCAATTTCAAAATGAAGAGGTTTTTTTGGGGGGGTTGTTTGTTTGTTTGTTTGTTGTAGAACATATACAAGGGAGATAAACTGCTTGATTTAAAAATAATTGTTTTTGGGGCGCCTGGGTGGCTCAGTCGTTAAGCGTCTGCCTTTGGCTCAGGTCATGATCCCAGGGTCCTGGGATTGCATCGGGCTCCCTGCAGCAGGGAGCCCACTTCTCCCTCTCCCACTCCCCCTGCTTGTGTTCCCTCTCTCGCTCTCTCTCTGTCAAATAAATAAAATAAAATAAGATAAAATAATAAATAAAATAAAATAAAATAAAATAAAATAAAATAAAATAAAATAAAATAAAATAAAAATAATTGTTTTGGGGCACCTGGGTGGCTCAGTTGGTTAGGCGACTGTCTTCGGCTCAGGTCATGATCCTGGAGTCCCCAGATCAAGTCCTGCATTAGGCTCCCTGCTCAGTGGGGCATCTGCTTCTCCCTCTGACACTCCCCCCTCTCATGCTCTCTCTCTCTCAAATAAGTAAATAATTTTTAAAAATCTTTAAAATACAATTGTTTTATAAAAATATTTGTAATATGAAATTCAAATGATCATATTTATATAAATGTAAGATAATAATGGCAATAAAAGAAAAATGTATTTTTTTGCTTTAGAATATTCTAGGACTTGTAAAATGTAGATTCAGATTTAAGTGTAAGTATAGTATAAACCCAGGTATAAATTCGTTTTTAATGAATTCCTTGGGATACTAATCATGACTATATTGTATATCTTACATTGTTCTTTTCAGCATGATAATTAGAAAAATCATAGCATTATTACCTATGAGTTGATATATAGGAATTATGATGAGACTAAATAAAGTTAGATCAACTGTACTTCTTCTACAACCTCAGTGAGCATCATTTTCATTGCATTCTATGTGAATGCTTTCTTGGAGCACAATTCCAGAGTACAATGTGAACAGTGTCCTTAGAAGTAATACAACTCAGAAACCCTGGAGGAAATAAGCTGCTGTACATCTGTCTTGATATGCCAATGTAACGAATTCCTAAGGGAAGAGTTGCTTCCCAAATAACCCATCTCATCTGGGTCTCCCCCTTCAAAAATCCAGGAGAGAGCTGATGTTGTCTGAGATTAGTACAGAATAATAATAGCAAGAAAAGTGGCAAGTATAAATTTTTACAAAAGACCTTTAATTTATAAAAATGGTATATAGGGCTCTATGTTTATAAAGATATATAGATCAAAAGCTAATAACAACAAATTTCAGGGTGCCTGGGTGGCTCAGTTGGTTAAGCGACTGCCTTCGGCTCAGGTCATGATCCTGGAGTCCCGGGATCGAGTCCCACGTCGGGCTCCCTGCTCAGCGGGAAGTCTGCTTCTCCCTCTGACCCTCTTCCCTCTCATGCTCTCTATCTCTCATTCTCTCTCTCCCAAATAAATAAATAAATAAAATTTTTAAAAAATATATGTATAACAATAAATTTCAGAACATAAAAATTTACCATCATGAGAAGGCAAGCTCAGAAAAATATATTCAAATATTTGGAAAAATTGGAACATAAAGGAACTTCCTGGTTTTAAAATTCTAGATAGAAGTGCTTTTCCTTTTATCAGAAAGAATAATATTAAAACAAATATAATTATGAAGACAAATTATCTCTATAGTTAAGTAGATTTTCACATTTTAATTACATTACTCATTATACAGTTGTAATCAAAAACAATGTGCATTTTTTAGACTCAACTGATTTAATGAAAATAAAACGATCATCCCTGACTTCCAAAAGTCTTCTCTTAAGTCAGTTCTGAGGTCATAAAGTCTATATTCCTCTAAAAACTTTCATCTTCTTTATTTTTTATTAAGGCTAAAAAATATGGTTTCCTGCAGTTCCTGGGTGGCTCAGTCGATTAAGTGTCTGCCTTTGGCTCAGGTCATGATCTCAGGGTCTTGGGATCAACCCCATGAGCCCTAGATTGCCTCCCTGCTCAGGGGGAGTCTGCGTCCCCTTCTCCCTCTGCCTCTTCCCTGCCACCGCCCTCCACCACTCATGCTCTCTCTCTCTTTCTCAAATAAATAAAATCTTTAAAAATATATGTGGTTTCTTTTTTTAGATTAAGCCAGTTTTCTTGCTGAGTTATATTTCCTTCTTTTTTTTATTTTTTGTAATATTCTAAATATTCTGAGTGAATGAACCCATGCTAAATCTAAATTATATTAGAAAAGCACTTGATTGCCTTTAACAAGTGATAAATACAATTACCATTAAATAATTCAGATATCATTTGAAGAACACAATTGTTTAATTTTCAGAGTATTTAACTCTAATTATTGGAAGATGACCAAGCACCTTTATAATTAGTATCCAAACCAAAATCACTATTTATAATGAATTATATTATCATTAGTAATGATGGACAGCTCCAGGGATTCATGCTACTATATAGGCAATTGTTAATTCCTGTTGCTGATAATCAAATAGGGACGATGATGCTAATGAACATCTTTCAGAAAGGCATACTTCACTCTGAGTAGATAAATGCAGAATACAACATTCACAATATCCCCCTCATGCCTCAAGGTTTTTGTACACAATTCCACAAATTAAAGGGGTTAGTTTAGATAATCTGCTGTTTTCATTAAATTATTCTTCTTTAAATAGAATCATCATAATAGCACTCATCAAGAATCTGTATATGATAAATGGCTAAGAATTATTGAGTACTCCTGTGTGCTAGGCTCTGTTGAATCACTTTAGAGTTAACTCCTTTAAACTTTATAAGAAGCCTATGAGAGGAATAACTATTGTTCACCATTGTACAGATAAAGGAGCTGCACAGAGATTTCCTCTTTACCATATTGCACTATACTATTCTACACTCTATTCTAGACTGCCTCTTCAACTGGAAGAACATCTTCTTGAATGAATTCTAAATGAATTACAATTAAAAATGACTGGTAACTTTAGAAATAAATTGAGCAAAATTTAAATAATGGTGGTTTGCTTCTCTGTTTTTCCAGTCTAATTCTTCTACTTTCCAGATACAACCTCCTGGGTACCTGCACAGCCAAAACATGAGACCTCAGCACAAAGAGTAATACTGAAATCAGGAATAAGAGATCTGCACCCAGGAGAAATCACACTTTAAATTCAGAACTACTGTATTATAAGTGCTGATTAATTACAATTTTAGGGACAGGCAGTTAAAATGAGGTGTTAAAAGTCTTCCAATCAAGTTATTTTGCAATTAATTCAATTTTATCCCCTTACTCTTGTAGACAAATATTAATCACCATTAAGCCAGGTGGAAGGTCCAGGACTTCACCATGGATGGTGCCATGATAACATAACCATAACCATTTTCAAACTCTACATCAGGGATTCTCCAAGATTTTATGTTACAAAACCATTTTAGAATATAGTTCTATTTCTAGAAAAATACACACTTATATTTAGAAGCACACATTTATATAATTCCCAGAAGTCACACATATTTTTCTGAAGACCATCCATGTCTTCTTGAATTACAAAACAAGAACTTCTGCCCTAAGCTTTTGAACACAATCTCTTATCTTCCTTTATTTGTCTCATTAATTGGTGATGGCATTTATTTACATGTCTTGCTCTTCTTTTCTTCAACTCAACATATTGAGAAAATACAATATACTTGGCACTGCTAATTAATGACATAGTAATTAAAATAAAGTAAGAAGACCAACACTTCACATTGAGATTATCAGAAACTTGTGGGAGAGACAGCCAAAAAATTTCCCAGAGTAGATTGTCTCAGTGCCTAGCCCAGTTCCTCTGGCCTCCATTTACCAGTTAAGTGAGCTCTACTCCCAATCATTATGGCTGTCGCTTCTAGCTAACACCTTAGAAGGCTTGCTCTTGGGTAAGTCAAGCCACCTGCCCTGAGTTGCCTGTACATTTTATCTTCTACTGATTCTTCCTTTTTCTTGGCAGGATGGCTGTTAGCTAATGGCAGATTCAGGCAACTAAGACTAAGCTTCCCTTTTGGGGGGCAGGGGAGGCATCAGGATAATCTCTCCAGTTCAATCTATGTTCCAGAGTTCTCATAGGATGAGGCTGAGAACAAAACACTACCTGAACCTACAGTCTTGCTTGACTTCTTATTCTTTCATTTCGTGTTGTCCTTAACTCCACACAAAGTAATTCCAATGCTGTGGAATCAATACTATTACTATTTCCACTAATAGATAAGCAATTTAAACTGGCTACTTAATGCATGCCAGGCATTTTTCTTAATTAAAGATAATTTAATAAGAGAAATTAAGATAATTTCTTAATTAGATAATTTAAGTTTTCTAAGTTTGAAATATTTATTCTGATAAAAAATTTGTAATAATTACCACTGAGTTCCTACAATGTGATTAGCTCAGTTAATCTGCATTTCAGCTGAATATGGGAGTTATTGTTTTCCCCATTTCATAGATTAAGAATATAGAGCACTGTGGCTTTAAGTAACTGCCCAAAATGATACTTCATAGATATTATTTAGTAAATTAATGAATCAACCATATCTGGTTTGGAAGTTCTAGAAGAAAATTAAAGCCAACGTAAAAAGTCATGCAGTTCTTTCTTTGTCCCTTTCCTGTCAGTAATTTAGAAAATAAAATATTATAGTAAAGGGACATTTTGGAAACCCAACCAAAAGTTGAATTATATAATAGAATTGTCTTAAAATTGTTTCATATGTAATTAAACCTATTTTTAAAGGGGTTTCTAATAATGTTACTATAAAAAACAAGAATGATTAGTTCTTATTTAATAATATGCAGTTGCTTAAATAAGTTGTTTAAAGAGAAAACATATCTACTAAATATTACTAAGCAAAAGTAAGTATATAAGAGTATCTAGCTCAGTGACTAGATGGTGTGGGTACTGCATATACATTGTTCAAGCAAATCTGACTTTGGACCCAGAGCTTAGAACGTAAAAAATCAACCTTGATGAAGTCCTCTTATAAAGGATTGTATTGTTAGAAGAAATAATTTATAGTTTTAGAATTTAGTTTAAATGTGTATAAATATATTGGGACAATTTATAATAAGAAAAATGAGAAAATATAAAATAGTAAATTAATTTAACTTCTCTTTATACAAACCAAGGAAAAATAGTAATCTCATATACAAACCAAAGAAAAAGTGATCACAGAAAATCAATTGAAAACCATACTGTAACTATTTTATAAGAAAGAGATAAAAATTCTGTTTAATGTATAAACTATTGGAAAGCATATATATTGTATATATGTGAAAAACAATTTTATTACATAATTTAAAATTACCTTATATGCACTCATATGAAGGTTAAATGCAGAAATACCTACTTAAATATATTCCATCAAGTAAATATTTAGATGCAGGTAAACGTTTAACCAATGGGGGCGGTTTTCGTTCAACATGTTGTTATTCTCACTATCCTGTACACTAGGTATACTTCATTATATGTTTGTATTTAGCCCCTTAAAATTTAAGAAATGGGAGAAAATAAACCAAGAAGGAGAAACGTAAAGAACTCAGAGTGGTATAAAGTATAGAAGAGATTTTAATTTTTTGCCTTGCAGAATAAAAGAATATTATGAAATTTCACTTAAATTTCATAACCATCAGTACCTTTAAACCAAAATTGTCATCGCTGCTCTTTTAAATGTGGCAGAAGCAATCAATTTCTTCAGCACAAGAAAAGACAACTTTTACTATCAGATAAGAAGGATTCTGCAGACAGGAAATACACAAAAGTGCTCACCACCATCTTCAATCATAAAGGAAGCTGAAAAAAGAAAAAAAAAATAAGAAACCTATCATAAGTATGCCTCAAAGGATCAAGAAATAAGGGAGGCAGCAGTTCCTAAAGGGTAGTAATAGTTTTGTATTTAAAATGAGAGTACAGTCTTTTCACTCCATTTTTATGGTAGATGAAGGAATTCTAAGATGAAAGAAAAGACCCAGCTCTGTAAGGAGACAAAAGGGCATATCCTCAGAGCATTGACTTGATATTCTCTGGGAAGGTGCAGGGTGGTGAAAATATGTCAGGAGAGGAAGAAAAATAAGTACTGATAGAATATCATTAAAATAAAATAACAAATGAGTTTAAGATGTTACATTCAGCAATTCAAATGAAAGAGAAAAAGTTAAGGAATGAAATATTTATATATTAAGTCAATGCTGAGAAAGGAAACATACTTGGCGAATAGTTTTTATGTTCTCAAAACCATATGTTACAAGTAGATAAAAAATCAAGTACACTTTTCTGCTTAAAATTACCTCGACCCATCCCCACACCTCAAGATCCAGGCACAGCGTCTATTCTACCCACGGATCCTATGCCAGGGCTTTAATAAACCACCATTTTGCACCAAAAAAAAATTACCTCAACCATTTTGATTTCCATCATTTTATGAGTCTTCCTAACACCGAATCTCCGAAATGGGAGATTTGGTGCCATTGGAAGGTGTACATAGTCTATCAAACAGACTTTTCCAAATAATAGCAGTGTATCTCTATTTAGAACCTTAATGTTTGCTCATATTTTCTTTTTCCTGTTCTGCAATAACAATTGGTTCTTAAAGTAATTTTTCTTATTGTTTAATTCTGCAAGTTACTTAATATATACCACATGCTAACAAAAAGGAAATCTTACATCTCCTCGCTATTCAAGAGAACAGTAGCACTGCATTTGTGTGGTGCTGAATTAGGATATATTTGTTTTGTAAATAGCACATGCATTTTACAGTTTGTGTACTTTTCACAAAGAAAATTGAGAGAAATGCATAGATTTTAACAAATATTTGGAAGTTCTATTAACAGAAATTTTTAAAAATCATAAATGGTCTGGCTAATAGGTGTATTTTTATATAACAATAAGGGACAATAATCTATTCTGGCACATTTTATGTGGAACTGGTAGATGTAAAAAGTTTTAAATATGATGTCAATTATGTCTCAATAACAAGATATTTTAAGTATGAATTACACTGCGTCATGACGAAATGGGCCACTTTATGTTTGTTTTCCCATACTTTCTGGGATTAATTTGTTAATATAATATTTTTAAATATTTTATGAATATAAGGGTCACTTCAAAATATTCAATTAAGAAATAATGTGAGAATTGTTTTTCTCTGTTCTTTTTGAATGATATCAATTCCTATCTTTTTAGTTTTATTTTATTGGGAAAGACATAATAGCCCTGGAACTATTATTCTAATCCTAAACTACATATTTTGGATTGTATATTTTGCTTAAGCAAACTCATCTTACATTTTGTTTTATATACAACTCCATTCATTAATAACTGCTATAGGTCTCATGGAATAAAACATTATGTTATTTGAAAATATAGAGTTACAAACTATAGAAATGATCCCTGAAAGTATAGTCTTAAAAAAAATCTGTAATGGACCATTAAGGGGGTTACCAGACAGAGAGAGAGAGAAAAACATGTGACCTTGCCAAGCAAGGATTGCAGTAGAGATTTTGTCTTTATCAAATGAACTTAAAGGAACAAGTTACAGTTAAAGGGCATGTGCTATGGTGAGTCATGTGAATTGTGTGATGAATCACAGACCTGTACCCCTGAAACAAATAATACATTATATGTTAATTAAAAAAAATAAAAATAAATAAATAAATTTAAAAATTAAATTAAAAAAGAAAGAAATCACACAAAAAAAGTTTGAATGGGAGAGCTTGCCATTGTTACTCCACAGTAGGTTGTTGCTGTTCACCTTCCTTTGTTGAGCCTAAATCTTCATAAGCTTTTTCGCAGGTATATTTTGAACACCTCTATTCATGGTCAAGACAGGATCAGAGGCCATGGATACTGACAAATGATTTGTCTGTTTTTCTCTGTCTTTTTCCATGACTCGTCTTGCTTTATAAACAAAACCAGGAAAACACAAAAATAAGTGTTTTGTGGTTTATCTAGGAATAATACAGAAAATATTGCTGTTATATTTGGTGAAGAAAATCAATTTTATATAGTTTATTTCAACCTAAATAAAATGTGAATTTTGTTTAAAAAAAAAGGAAAGAAAATACGGAGTTACAAAAATACCATCAACATATCTTTTGCTTTCACTGTTTTTACTACTTTGTAAATATGCATTCTTAACTTTAGTAAGATAATTTTTTATACCATATGCTAAATGAAATAACAAATCTACTGCACTGATAATGAACACTTTTGCAATTTCTTGTCCTCAATGAAATCTACCTTATTTATTTTATTTATTTATTTATTTTTAAAGATTTATTTACTTATTTTGAGAGAGTGAGAATGAGAGAGAGAGAGAGAGTACATGAGAGGGGGGAGGGTCAGAGGGAGAAGAAGGCTCCTCGTCGAGCAGGGAGCCTGATGTGGGACTCGATCCCGGGACTCCAGGATCATGACTTGAGCTGAAGGCAGTCGCTTAACCAACTGAGCCACCCAGGTGCCCAGAAATCTACCTTAATTAAAATACCATCCTGTAGGTTGTTCAGAACTGGACATTTTACTGTTTGAAAAACCTTTGGAGGAGGTAGATATGTGGCATAGTCCTTATGCAGGTATTTTAATCATATTATGATATTAAAATAAATTTTATTGCATCTTATTATGCTACATTAAAAGATGCAAATTATATAACATCTAATTATGTCTAGGGTTATGTATTTCAGAGCTTGAGACAATCGTCATCAGGTAGAGTATACACTGCTGGAAGTGTGTGTGCATAAGTATGATCTTTATATAACTGAAGTGGGATCTTTTAGTATGGCATAAGTTCTTCTCAAAAGTGGGGGAATCTTGGCATTCACATTCTCCTTCACAGTTAACCTGAAGAAGAAATCAGTGCTGAAGTGCCTGGGTGGCTCAGTTGGTTCAGCGTCTGCCTTCTACTCAGATCATGATCCTGGGGTCCTGGGATGGAGCCCGTGTTGGGCTCCCAGCTCAGCAGGGGGCCTGCTTCTCCCTCTCCCATTCCCCCTGCTTGTACTCTCTCTCTCTGTCAAATAAATAAAAAATAAAATCTTAAAAAAAAGAAGAAGATCTTATTTCCATTCCACCACTGATTCCCTTGTTCATTTCCCTCTAGCCACACTGGCTTCCTTTATTACCCTTGACCCCACAAGTTATTTCTCTCTTCTGAATCTTTGGAATTACTCTTTTCTCCACATGAATTATTTTCTCTTGTTTTTGTGAGAGTTAACTAATTTCCTCTCTTGAATTTCACTTCAGTTATCACCTCTCAGATATATCAGCTTGATCACTCATTCAAAAATAACTTCACTCGGGTGCCTGGGTGGCTCAGATGGTTAAGCATCTGCCTGCAGCTCAGGTCATGATCCCAGGGTCCTGGGATTGAGTCCCGCATTGGGCTCCCTGCTTCTTGGGAGCCTACTTCTCCCTCTGCCTCTCTCTCTCTCTCTGTCTCTCATTAATAAATACATAAAATCTTTAAAAAAAAAAAAACTTCACTCTTCTAATTACATAGGTCACTCTCATGTCTTCCTCTTTATTCCCTTCATAACATTTACAACCAATATGCAAATGTTTAGTTTAACCCTGTACTTAATCTGTGTATTTTTTTTTAAATTTTTTATTGTTATGTTAATCACCATATATTACATCATTGCTTTTTGATGTAGTGTTCCATGATTCATTGTTTGTGCATAACACCCAGTGCTCCATGCATAATGTGCCCTCTTTAATACCCATCACCAGGCTAACCCATCCCCCTACCCTCGTCCCCTCTAGAACCCTCAGTGTGTTTTTCAGAGTCCATCGTCTCTCATGGTTCGTCTCCCCCTCCGACTTACTACCCTTCATTCTTCCCCTCCTGCTATCTTCTTCTTTTCTTTTTTCTTATCATATGTTGCATTATATGTTTCAGAAGTACAGATCTGTGATTCAACAGTCTTGCACAATTCACAGCAATCACCATAGCACATATCCTACCCAATGTCTATCACCCAGCCACCCCATCCCTCCCACCCCCACCACTCCAGCAACACTCAGTTTGTTTCCTGAGATTAAGAATTCCTCATATCAGTGAGGTCATATGATACATGTCTTTCTCTGATTGACTTATTTCACTCAGCATGACACCCTCCAGTTCCACCCACGTCATTGCAAATGGCAAGATCTCATTCCTTTTGATGGCTGCATAATATTCCATTGTATATATATACCACCTCTTCTTTATCCATCCATCTGTCGATGGACATCTAGGCTCTTTTCACAGTTTGGCTATTGTGGATATTGCTGCTATAAACATTGGGGTGCACATACACCTTCGGAACCCTACATTTGTATCTTTGTGGAAAATGCCCAGTATTGCATGCTAGATCATATGGTAGCTCTATTTTCAACAGTTTGAGGAATCTCCACACTGTTTTCCAGAGTGGTTGCACCAGCTTGCATTCCCACCAACAGTGTAGGAGGGTTCCCCTTTCTCCGCATCCCCGCCAACATCTGTCGTTTCCTGACTTGTTAATTTTAGCCATTCTGACTGGTGTGAGGTGGTATCTCATTGAGGTCTTGATTTGGATTTCCCTGATGCCGAGCGATGTTGAGCACTTTTTCATGGGTCTGTTGGCCATTTGGATGTCTTCCTTGGAAAAATGTCTGTTCATGTCTTCTGCCTATTTCTTGATTGGATTATTTGTTCTTTGGGTGTTGAGTTTGATAAGTTCTTTATAGATTTTGGATACTAGCCCTTTATCTGATATGTCATTTGCAAATATTTTCTCCCATTCTGTCGGATGTCTTTTGGTTTTGTGGACTGTTTCTTTTGCTGTGCAAAGGCTTTTTATCTTGATGAAATCCCAATAGTTCATTTTTGGCCTTGCTTCCCTTGCCTTTGGCGATGTTTCTAGGAAGAAGTTGCTACAGCTGAGGTCGAAGAGGTTGCTACCTGTGTTCTCCTTTAGGATGTTGATGGACCCGTGTCTCACGTTTAGGTCTTTCAACCATTTGGAGTCTATTTTTGTGTGTGGTGTAAGGAAATGGTCCAGTTCATTCTTCTGCATGTGGCTGTCCAGTTTTCCCAACACCATTTGTTGAAGAGACAGTCTTTTTTCCATTGGACATTCTTTCCTTCTTTGTTGAAGATTAGTTGACCATAGAGTTGAGGGTCCATTTCTGGGCTCTCTGTTCTGTTCCACTGATCTATGTGTCTGTTTTTGTGCCAGTACCATACTGTCTTGATGATGACAGCTTTGTAATAGAGCTGGAAGTCCGGAATTGTGATGCCGCCAGCTTTGCTTTTGTTTTTCAAGATTCCTCTGGCTATTTGGGGTCTCTTCTGGTTCCATACAAATTTTAGGATTATTTGTTCCATTTCTTGGAAAAAAGTGGATGGGATTTTGATGGGGATTGCATTGAATGTGTAGATTGGTCTAGGTAGCATTGACATCTTCACAATGTTTGTTCTTCCAATCCATGAGCATGGAATGTTTTTCCATTTCTTTGTGTCTTCTTCAATTTCTTTCATGAGTATTTTATCGTTTTCTGAGCACAGATCCTTTGCCTCTTTGGTTAAATTTATTCCTAGGTATCTTATAGTTTTGGTGCAATTGTAAATGGGATCGACTCCTTGATTTGTCTCTCTTCTGTCTTGTTGTTGGTGTATAGGAATGCCACTGATTTCTGTGCATTGATTTTATATCCTGCTACTTTACTGAATTCCTGTATGAGTTCTAGCAGTTTTGGGGTGGAGTCTTTTGGGTTTTCCACATACAGTGTCATATCATTTGCAAAGAGTGAGAGTTTGACTTCCTTTTGCCGATTTGAATGCCTTTGATTTCTTTCTGTTGTCTGATTGTTGTGGGTAGGGCTTCTAATACTATGTTGAATAGCAGTGGTGATAGTGGACATCCCTGCCGCGTTCCTGACCTTAGGGGAAAAGCTCTCAGCTTTTCCCCATTAAGAATGATATTCGCTGTGGGTTTTTCATAGATGGCTTTTATGATATTGAGGTATGTACCCTCTATCTCTATACTGTGAAGAGTTTTGATCAAGAAAGGATGTTGTGCTTTGTCAAATGCTTTTTCTGCATCTATTGAGAGGATCATAACATTCTTGTTCTTTCTCTTCTTAATGCATTGTATCACACTGATTGATTTGCGGATCTTGAACCAACCTTGCAGCCCAGGGATTAATCGCACTTGGTCGTGGTGAATAATCCTTTAATGTACTGTTGGATCCTATTCACTAGTATTTTGATGAGAATTTTTGCATCCATATTCATCAAGGATATTGGTCTGTAATTCTCCTTTTTGATGGGGTCTTTGTCGGGTTTGGGGATCAAGGTAATGCTGGCCTCATAAAATGTGTTTGGAAGTTTTCCTTCCATTTCTATTTTTTGGAACAGTTTCAGGAGAATAGGTATTAATTCTTCTTTGAATGTCTGATAGAATTCCCCTGGGAAGTCATCTGGCCCTGGGCTTTTGTTTGTTGAGAGAGTTTTGATGACTGCTTCAATTTCCTTAGTGGTTATAGGTCTGTTCAGGTTTTCTATTTCTTCCTGGTTCAATTTTGGCACTTGATACATCTCTAGGAATGCACCCATTTCTTCCAGGTTATCTAATTTGCTGGCCTAAATTTGCTCAATATATGTTCTTACAATTGTTTGTATGTCTTTGGTGTTGGTTGTGATGTCTCCTCTCATTCATGATTTTGTTAATTTAGGTCATTTCTCTTTTCTTTTTGATAAGTCTGGCCAGGGTTTATCAATCTTGTGAATTCTTTCAAAGAACCAGCTCCTAGTTTCGTTGATCTGTTCTACTGTTCTTTTGGTTTCTAGTTCATTGATTTCTGCTCTCATCTTTATTATTTCTCTTCTCCTGCTGGGTTTAGGCTTTATTTGCTGTTCTTTCTCCAGTTCCTTTAGGTGTAGGGTTAGGTTGTGTAATTGAGACTTTTCTTGTTTCTTGAGAAAGGCTTGTATTGCTATATACTTTCCTCTCAGGACTGCCTTTGCTGTATCTCAAAGATTTTGAACAGTTGTGTTTTCATTTTCATTGGTTTCCATGAATTTTTTAAATTCTTCTTTAATATCCTGGTTGACCC
The DNA here is from genome assembly GCF_003265705.2 of Callorhinus ursinus. Taxonomy (NCBI): domain Eukaryota; kingdom Metazoa; phylum Chordata; class Mammalia; order Carnivora; family Otariidae; genus Callorhinus; species Callorhinus ursinus. Next base: position 111,111,816 of record NW_027397066.1, on the reverse strand, counting down.
ATTCATTCTTTAGTAGGATGCTCTTTAGCCTCCATGTATTTGAGTTCTTTCCGACTTTCCTCTTGTGATTGAGTTCTAGTTTCAAAGCATTGTGGTCTGAAAATATGCAGGGAATGATCCCAATCTTTTGGTACTGGTTGAGACCTGATTTGTGACCTAGGATTTGATCAATTCTGGAGAATGTTCCATGGGCACTAGAGAAGAATGTGTATTCCGTTGCTTTGGGATGGAATGTTCTGAATATGTCTGTTAAGTCCATTTGGTCCAGTGTGTCATTTAAAGTCCTTATTTCCTTGTTGATCTTTTGCTTACACATGATCTGTCCATTTCAGTCAGGGGGGTGTTAATGTCTCCCACTATTATTGTATTGTTGTGAATGTGTTTCTTCACTTTTGTTATTAATTGCCTTATATAATTGGCTGCTCCCATGTTAGAGGCATAGATATTTACAATTATTAGATCTTCTTGTTGGATAGTCTCTTTAAGTAGGATATAGTGTCCTTCTTCATCTCTTATTACAGTCTTTGGTTTAAAATCTACTTTGTCTGATATAAGGATTTCTACACCAGCTTTCTTTTGGTGTCCATTAGCATGGTAAATTGTTTTCCATACCTTCACTAGCAATCTGGGGGTGTCTTTGGCTCTAAAATGAGTCTCTTGCAGACAACATATTGATGGATCTTTTTTTTTAATCCAATCTTATAGCCTGTGTCTTTTGATTGGGGCATTTAGCCCATTTACATTCAGGTAAATATTGAAAGGTATGAATTTAGTGCCATTGTATTGCCTGTAAGGTGACTGTTCCTGTATATTGTCTGTGTTCCTTTCTGATCTATGTTGCTTTTAGGCTCTCTCTTTGCTTAGAGGACCCCTTTCAATATTTCTTGGAGGGCTGGCTTCGTGTTTGCAAATTCCTTTAGTTTTTGTTTGTCCTGGAAGTTTTTTATCTCTCCTTCTATTTTCAATGACAGCCTTGCTGGATATAGTATTCTTGGCTGCATATTTTTCTCGTTAGTGCTCTGAAGATATCTTGCCCATCCTTTCTGGCCTGCCAGGTCTCTGTGGATAGGTCTGTTGCCAATCTAATATTTCTACCATTGTAGGTTACATATCTCTTCTCCCGAGCTACTTTTAGGATTTTATCTTTGTCTCTGAGACTCGTAAGTTTTACTATTAGATGTTGGGATGTTGACCTATTTTTATTTTGAGAGGGGTTCTCTGTGCCTCCTGGATTTTGATGCCTGTTTCCTTCCTCACATTAGGGAAGTTCTCTGCTATATTTTGTTCCAATATACCTTCTGTCCCTCTCTCTCTTTCTTCTTCTTCTGGGTTCCCAATTATTCTAATGTTGTTTCGTCTTATCATATCGCTTATCTCTCGAATTCTGCCCTCGTGATCCTGTAGTTGTTTCTCTCTCTTTTTGTCAGCCTCTTTATTTTCCATCATTTGGTCTTCTATATCGCTGATTCTCTCTTCTGCCTCATTTATCCTAGCGGTTAGTGCCCCCCTTTTTTATTGCACCTCATTAATAGGCTCTTTGATTTCGACTTGGTTAGATTTTAGTTCTTTTATTTCTCCAGAAAGGGTTTCTCTAATAACTTCCATGCTTTTTTCAAGCCCAGCTAGTGTCTTTATTTATTTATTTATTTATTTTAAGATTTTATTTATTTATATATAGAGAAAATGAGAGATAGTGAGCATGAGAGGGAAGAGGGTCAGAGGGAGAAGTAGACTCCCCGCCGAACAGGGAGCCCGATGTGGGACTCGATCCCAGGACTCCAGGATCATGACCTGAGCCAAAGGCAGTCGCTTAACCAACTGAGCCACCCAGGCGCCCCCAGCTAGTGTCTTTAAAGTCATGATTCTGAACTTTAGGTCCGACATCATACTAATGTCCGTATTAAGTAGGTCCCTGGCTGACGGTACTACCTCTTTTTCTTTCTGCTGAGGTGATTTTTTTCATCTTGTCATTTTATCCAGAGTAGAATAGATGAATGAAAGAAGAAAATGCTAACAGGTAACAACATCCCCAGGAAATATACTCTATCCAAATCGGAAAAGACCTGAAACCAGGTGAAAAGAAAGGGAAAGAAAGAAAAAAGAAAGAGAAAAAAAAAAAGGATAAAGATAAAAACAAAAACAGAACAATATAAAAAAGCAGAATATGATCAGATATGATCAGTCTAGTGCATAGATCAGTGCCATACACTAGATTTTGGGCGTATTTTGGTCTGTTAGCAAAAAGTGCCTCCTAAAATTTTAATGTAAGAAAGACATATATGTACAAAATAATGGTTGATACAATGAAGGGATGGAAGATGACTGTAAAGATGAAAATTATAAAAGATTTTATAAAAGGATTTGATAAGATAAGAAGTTGTTTGAAAAAAGAAAGAAGATTTAAAAAAAAAAAAGAAAGAAAAAGAAAGGGAGAGAATGTGATCAGGCAGGAGACTAGAACAAAGCCATACATTAGTGATTTAGGGTATATTTTGATCTGTTAGAAGAAACTGTATCTCAAAATTTTAAAGAGAGAACAACTTATATATATATATATGCCAAAAATAAGGGTAACTACTATGAAGGGATAAAATATGACTCTAAAAATGAAAAATAAAAAATGTTTTTTTTAAAAAAGGGATTGATAAGATGTTGGTTGAAAAAGGGAAAAAGAAAAATAAAAAAAAAGTTAAAAAAATTAACTCTGATTAATTAATGAATTATAGTAAATGAATTATGATAATGAATGATGGTACTAATGAACTAATGAATCATCTTTAAAAAAAGCCATGAATTCTATGTGCAGTATTCCCCTAGCGCTGGAGTTCTCCCGTTCTCCTTGATCGGTAAACTTGGTCTTGGCTTGCTGGCTGTTCCTGCTGATTTTCTGGGGGAGGGGCCTGTTGCCATGGTTTCCAAATGTCTTTGCTGGAGGCGGAATTGCCCCGCCCTTGTCGGTCCGTGCTAAGCAAGCTGCTCTGGTTTGCTCTCAGGAGCTTTTGTTCCCTGCAAGCTCTCGGTACAGCTTTGGAGGACCAGGGTGAAAATGGTGGCCTCCCAAACCCCACCCAGAGGAGCTGAGAACTCGGGGACCGCTCCTCAGTGTGCCCCCAGAGAAAAGCAGTCACTCCCATCTCCCCAGTCTCCGGCCACACTCCGTGCTCACCCGGCCTGTGACCGAGCGTTTCTATCTCTGGCACCCGACCCCGTGTGGAGTCTCCAAACACAGCAGATCCCTGCGGTGTGCTCTTTTGCCGCTTCTCCTGGGGGAGGAAGGGGAGTCTCCCCGGCCCTGCCGCTTGTTGGGTCCCTGCTGGCGGAGAAGTGGCCCAACTGGGCCATGGATCACAGTTTATGGCAACCCGAGCTGAGAGCCCACGCCTCGGCTCTGTCTCTGCCGCCGGCTTCCCCACTCTGATACCTGGGAGCTCTGCTGCACTCAGGCACCCCGGTCTTTCTGTGACCCCGAGGGTCCTGAGACCACACTGTCCTGGGAGGATTCCACCCCCCGCTTAGCCACTGGAGCAATGTCCCTCAGCGGAGCCGACTTCTAAAAGGTCCGTATTTGTGCTCCGTGGCTCTATCACTTGCCAGAAGCGGCCGACGGAGGCTCCCTCCCCCTCTGTCTATCCTCCCGAATATCGCCTCGGATTTACTTCTCTGCATGTCCTACCTTCCAGTAAGTGGTCGCTTCTCTGTTCAGAGAGTTGTTGCTACTCTCCTCTTCGATCTCCTGTTGAGTTTGTAGGTGTTCAGAATGGTTTGATCCCTATTCAGCTGAATTCCTGAGACCAGACGAAATCCAGGTCTCCTACTCCTCTGCCATCTTGCTCCACCCCCGACCCAATTCCTGTGTATTTTTCTAGTTACAAGTTCCTTAACAAGAGAGCCCTGGCCTGTGTAATTCACAGTTGTATTCTACCATTTAGATCAATAACTAAATCAATATGTACTTGTTAATATCTATAGCAAGAAGAAAATATCTCTTGAAAGACAAAAGTTTAGAAATAATTGATCCTATTTTAATTTCTCTAAGTAATTTATTTTTATAATTCAAAGTAAATATTATATAAGGACTAGCCTTATACTTAATGGTTTACTTATTATTACTATTATTATTCAATTTTATAAGAAAACATGTGACAGGAAATTTAGTTGCAATTATTATATTTTAAAACTCAATTTTAGAAGATACTAAAATAATGTTATAATCTTTGAGACCTACATGCACAGTCTGCATTTTGCAACTGGACTTCCCCTAAAATATAATAACTGATAACACTGTAGACATTCATCATTAAGGGATGATTAATATTGCAAATTCTACGATTTCTTCTATGATGAAGAAATACATGTACATTAAATTGAAATAAGGATATATTTTATTTTATACACTTCACTTTTCTAAAATTGAGCCATCCAGAAGGACACATTTTCCAAAACTTCCAGATTATCAAGTTTTTCTTTGTTAGCTGTGGTCTCTGTAGAGATAGTTGCCCATCTTATATATTTGTGCCTAATTTAAGTTTTAAATATGTATGTAAAAATGTGTTTGACATGATTAGTTTGTATCTGTCTCACTAAATTTTTAAACTATAAACTGTAAAATACTTGGAGAATTTAATAGGTCAGACACAGTCTGCCTCATATTTGAAGGGAAAAGGAATGTTTTGTTTGGCTGAAAAATGGCAGCCTTTAATGAATTAATTGCTTCAAAAGTCCTAGTTAAATTATTTTGCAACCAAATTCAGCACTGCAGAGAGCTGCCTTACATGCATCATGACCTCTAGTTTTTATCTGATAAATTATGTTCCATCCAAACTTAGTGTCAGCAGTTATTTATTGTCCTGGTTACAAATTGGCTGTTATGCAACTGAATTAATTTTGATCAGAGATGTTTCCCATTTGTGCTATCATACAACTGAATGCTTTATGAAATCTGTACTTTCTTTTAAAAGAGCATGCTATTTAGAAGTTACACTTTTGATATCTGAACCAAATTGATTTCTTCCAATAAAATAAAGAAAGAAAATTGGAGAATGGAAAGGATAACCACCTAAATCACTAAATGTCCCAAATATTTAAAACATTTTTTAAAAAGTAATGATGTAAGAGAATGTGTACCCTAGATTTATTCAAGATTTTGGGGCACCTGGGTGGCTCAGTCATTGGGCATCTGCCTTCAGCTTGGGTCACCATCCTGGGGTCCTGGGGTCGAGCCCCACATCGGGCTCCCTGCTTGGCAGAGAGCCTGCTTCTCCCTCTCCCTCTGCCCCTGCCTGTGTTCCCTCTGTTGCTCTCTCTCTCTGTCAAATAAATAAAAATAAAATCTTTAAAAAAAAAAGATTTTGAAGACCTGCCCATACAGATTTATTGTAGTCAGAATTTAGATGTATGCTTCTTTTAACTATTGACTATTGACTTACTAAGAGTTATCCATGGGCCAGAAAGTTGAAGGAGAATAAAAATCTTTCAATAAATGTATTAAGTCAACACAACTTGCGTGACATGATAATCTATGAACAAAATATAAAAAATAAAATATACAGTTACCTTATTTAGCATAATACTAGGCTGTAGATTTTGAGATAATTCCTGAGACTAATGGGAAAATAAATAATTACTGTGGAACTCAAAGTACAGAGCCTTGTGGTCAAACCTGATATGCAGAGCAGTGTTTTAAGAGAAGCACATATATCCGTGTGTTTAGGCTTGGATTCAAATCCTTGCTTTTTTATTTTCCAATATAATGACTTTCAAAAACTACCTCACTTGAAGGGATTTTTATTTGTTCAGAGAGGATATTGTCTCATCTCAGGGGTTGTTAGAAGCTATGAATGATGTGGTATGACACAAGCACTGTGTGAGACTATGATCCCTTTCTTAATAACACCATTCTCTTCATTTCTTGCAAAATGAAGTATTACAACCAATGGCCCATTTACCAGTCAAAAACAATAGTAGGTGTGAATAAAAATAAGTGTTTTTTTTTTTTTAATATTTTGGAAGGATTCTATCATTTAAAAAAAAAAAGGATTCAACTAGAAATTTCTTGGATCTGAGTCCTGACTCAACCCCTTCTATTTCTGCATTGCTACTACAGTCAATTATTCAGCCTAAATTTGTTATCTTGACTACATAATTAGGGAGAATACCTCATTTGCTCATAATTTAAATTAAATGAGGTAGTGACTCAATATTTTATAAGTCATGTAGCAAAATAAACAATATAGTAATCTCAATTATCACTATTATAAAATTGTGCATGATTTCCAGTCAACAATATTCTAAGGGTTGTGTAATAACAGATTTTAAAAGATCATTTTCCATTGAATTTTATCTTATACATTTTGGAACAACTAATTCATAAGGAAACTATGAGTTGTTTGGAGGAGATACTAGGAGAGAAATACTTTGCTTTCTCCTACAAATATACTGGTTTTGATCGAAACATTCACAGAATTATTTGTAGAATATGAGGTTGAAGAAAAATGGAATCAAAGCATATAATATCAATGTGAAATGAAAACATAGTTTAAGATATCCTGAATAAGCCAATAATTAAATAACTATGAAAGACATTATGGCTTTTTGGAATACATTTGTCATTACAATGATGTAAAATTATTTTATTCTAATACAAAATAAAGAGAAACCTAGAGAACAAAATTATACACTGAGTGCTTATGATACAAGAGAAATCACTCCAAAATACATTGAATAGCACTTGTGAATATTGCCAAATTCATAAAATAGCATACAATTGTTTTGATGATTTATTTATTTATTTATTTATTTATTTATTTATTGTTAAGCAAAACACTTTTTCTTCTTTTAATTTGTAATTCCCTAGTTCAGCACATCTGAATTTCCCCAGTGACTTGAAGGACCATTGTTTTTATTTTTGAACTTCAGAAATGCACAAACCAACATTGAGTTTAATCTTTTATATGTCTAACATTTTGAAGTGTTTCTATAATTAATTTTTTCTAGTTAGAAAATTCTAAGGGCAGGGGTTCCTGGGTGGCTCTGTCGTTAAGCTTCTGCCTTCAAATCAGGTCATTAACCCCAGGGTCCTGGGATCCAGCCCCTCATCCGTCTCCCTGCTTGGCGTGGAGCCTGCTTCTCCTCCTCCTACTCCCCCTGCTTGTGTTCCTTCTCTCACTGTCTCTCTCTCTCTGTCAAATAAATAAAATCTTTAAAAAAAGAAAAAAGTTCTAAGGGGAGATTATGATTTTAAATTTAAAATAATAAAAATAAGCAAAAAGTAAATAACTTAAATAAAAGTCACATAAAATCTAATTATATAAAATACATTCTGCCTTTTTAGCACATAGCATTTAGAAGTTTTGCTACAGGGGCACCTGGGTGGCTTAGTCGATAAGCATCTGCCTTCGATTCAGGTCCAGATTCCGGAGTCCTGGGATTGAGTCCCGCATCGGGCTCCCTGCTCAGTGGGTAGCCTGCTTCTCCCTCTCTCACTCCCCCTGCTTGTATTCCCTCTCTCACTGTCTCTCTCTCTCTCTCTGTGTCAAATAAATAAATAAAATCTTAAAAAAAAGTTTTGCTACATATATTTTATAATATTTATTACTTTTACATAAATTAAAATTTTAAATTATGGTATACATAAGCACAAGTATCCTCAAAATGCTGAGAAATACGATCGATTTTGATCGAATACTACATGATTCTTAACGAGAATAATTAATATCTTTATACAATTAAATAGTTTGATCCCCATCATATGTCCCTTTATTCAAATCTTCTTTAAGGTATTTAACAGTGGTTTTTACTTATCTTCATATAGAACCTGTGCATTTCATACTTGTTGCAAATTATATATGTATACATATAGACATCTCATTTTGAATGGGTCAACATTGAAATTTATTTTCAAATGTTTTTATTTTATATTAAATCTATTGGTTTTTTATTTACCTGTTGTATGACCTCAAAACTTACAAATTATCTAATAAATTTCAATAGTTTTCTTCCAGTTAAGTATATTCTTTTAATGTTAAAAAATAATTTTTTTCCACTTTTCCAATATTGATATTATCTTTTTCTTAAGTATATTTTTATGTTTATACCAAGGTTAAAACTATTGGTCAAGAGAAGTCTATTTAACATTATTCTAATTTTAATTTCAATGTCTTTGGATTTTCACCACTAAGTAGACCATTGCTTTTTAATTTTAGTATTAATTTTAAATATTTATACATGGGATAAATGTGTGTATACATTAATAATATGAGATATTATTAGTTTTCTATAACTAAAAGTGTAATGTAGAGAAGGATGTTTAATTTGCAGATAACAGTATTGGAAAATTTGAATGTTCTAAAGCCAAAATTCAGCCTAGTTTGTCACTCTAAAAACTTAGATTCTCTGTGAGGGCAGAGTTGAAGTGGCCAGCAGGACAAAGATATGAAGAGTGGTAATTATGCTTACTTTGATGTTGTAATTCTATGGTTTAAAGGAGTTGGTTTTTATTTCTGTTTGTCTGGCAGTTTTCCCAGCCACTAAATTCATTTCAGTGGTTTTCTAAAGGACAACAGTGGCTTTTCAATATAGAAATCTCAGTGAGCTATGTTTAGAATTGAATTGTTTCCTATATTGCAACACTGGCCAGCTTCCATGCAATGGGAGTATCAAATCAGCTGTTTTATAAATGAGTCATTGAAAAGCATATGTAGTTCAATTTGTTGGGCAACATCAAAAATATAAAATCTTAAACTTCACAAATGAATGTTGGAGTGTAGAAGAAACTTACCAAATTGTTTAACATTCTCTTTTTATAAGAAATTTCCTTTTTAAATATAAGAATAAAACTTCAGGGGGCACCTGGGTAGCTCAGTTGGTTAAGTGTCCAACTCTTGATTTCGGCTCAGGTCATGATCTCAAGGTTGTGGGATCAAACCTCACATTGGGGATTCTCTCTCTCCCTCTGCCTCCCACCCCACCAACCCTGCTCACCCTCTCTTTCTCTCTAAAATAAATAAGTAATCTTAAAAAAAAGAATTAAATTTGGGCAACTAAAATTTTAACAAAGTTGTCTTAAAGATTTTCAAATAACTATTGTAAACTACATATATAAATATACTGTACGTACTTACATATATATATATATTTATTTAATTGTGTGCTTTTTTAATTGTATGTTCAACAACAGGAAGGTATTTCATAGGTGCTGTTAATTTCTAGTAACACGTACCCAAAAGTAGTTCTCTTCAGTCTAATTAAGTTCTAAACTTTCATAAGAATAATATAGTTAACTTTATAAGACATTTGATTTTATTTTATAAAACACATTCTCCTATACTGTGTATTATATACAAAATAATTTTATGTACTGTATTACCTAAAGCATATTTCCCTCCCACTTTTTCTCACTAGTTCAAATATTGCATTTTTCCAGCCATTTATAAAATAATTCAAAGCAGTTTGCTAAATATTATTATGAATCACAAGTAAAATAGTGAACTGAATTGTTATGTTAAAATTGTTGCCCACTGTGTAATTGTAGGTGTAGGTGGACGCACCCCTTTTCTCCTCCCCAATTGTTCCTGAACCCAGACATGGCCTCCAGTTCTGCTGGGGGAGCCCTGCAGGCAGTCAACACTCATTAATGAGTGCACATGTGAAAGAAGATTTCTTTTCCATTCCTATATTGAAGAGTACAAAAGAGATCCAAAATGTTATGTCAGTAGTTTGGTCTAGGACACCACAGTTATGTAATGATGGAACAAACTGGGAAAGTGAGAAGGGAGAAAGTGGGTAGGGCTGGCTAATTATGTTTATGTCCTGTCTTTTTAATGAATATGCATTTGAATATGTGGTTTTCAAAATCTCAGTTCTATTTTTTGAAGGACCCAGAAATATTTTTGCAAATTCTATTTTATCTCCCCTCTTAAACTACTCTCTAACAGTTGTCCTTTTCCTGTTTTCAGCTATTAACAATACAAAGCTCTGGGCAGCTAATTCTATATTTTGTGGCAAATAAGCATAGCTGTTTCGAATATTCAACTGCAAATCGTCTCCTTGACATGAAGAAACCTACTGCTTCTTTTCATCATGGAGCCAACTGAAAAGTTTAAGTTGGATTGTTTTTCTTTCAAGATTATCTTCCTGGTGGTATTGCTAGCAAAGAAAGCGTTTTCTGGAAAAATTAATAAGACTTCATATTTCCTGTAAAATAAAAGCAAGGAAGAGAGGAAAATGGAAATGAGAAATCTTAAAGTCAGATTATGTCTCACAATAAAAAGAGAACAATTGGAAATGGCAAAAAGAAAGAAAATGATGAGAAGAATAAGGTGAAAACTAACTTAAGGGGAACGATAATTTAAAATAAATAGAGAGTAAACAAGTAAGAAACAAGGACTAGTATGAATTAATCATACATTTTAATTATCAAATATTTAATAGCTTGGAATTCAGTTGTCTCCATGAGGAGACTATGAGCCGCTAATAAACATAGCATAAAAGGTAGTGACATTTTGCAATGATGACATTTGAGATTAATGATAGTTCAGTTAGATAAACTGAGAGAGGCTTAGAAAAAACTTTGAGTTTTAATATTGGTAGAGAAAAGGCAAAGTGATTTCTCAACTAAGCCTCCTCTTATCATAGAAATACAGCTAATAATTAGAAATATAAATTTTTCCAAAGGAAATTAATTTGGGAATAAGTTAGTGTTTATCTCATCACCAAAATAAAAGAGAGGCAAAAAAAATACCAGGTTCTAACTGAGCACAAATGTTTCTGCCTATTGAATGAATGGATTCAGGGGCAATTGGTCAATTACACAGCTCCCATCAAAAAACTGATAAGACATTTGTATGGCCTTAATTTTATGAATGACTTTAATTTTATGGCTAATTGTGGAGATTGTTGATATGAAATTTATTAATATTAACTTTGCTTTGTATATCACATCTCCAGAGATGCATGCATAAATTATAGACTTTCTTTTGTTTATTGAAGAGGGGAAGGACTTATTACAAAGTTGTGAAAAGTCTGGATCTGGTGGAGTCTGCTTTTCACACACCTTTAAAAAATTTTACACACACACACACACACACACACACACACCCTACACACACAAATTGGGACAAGGGCTGTGATTAATTCAATTAGGCAGGATTTTGATGAGAAAACTCATTACTGTAGTCCATTCTTCTTTCTCTTCTCTGGTCCTGGAGATGCTCCTCTTACTTGCTGGTTCTCAGAATTTCATTCTTCACTCAAATATGTGTTCTGCTGAAATGATGTGCAACATAACTCATCCTGTAAAACAAAACAGAAATGAGATGTGACACCGTCATCTCTCCTTGTATCAGCGATGAATTAACTTCTATGCAGAAAAAAATATATTGAATAAAATAATAACCAGATCTTATTGAAACAAGTTTTATCCCAGGCAACTGTAAGGATATAGGAAATCACCAACTCTGTATTACTGAGCCAACAGGTAAACAATAGAGAGCAACTAAATCAATCATTCTACATAAATACAAATGTCACTGATCTGTTGTTTTTCACTTCTTAAGTCAGAGCTTGGAAGCAGTGTTTCAGTCAAAGTTATATGCATCTTCTCAGCATGGAGTCAAAATCTTAATAAATGTATTCTGTTTCTTTAGAGTTGCCAAAGTTCAACTGCATTAATCAAGATTCACTATTATTTTATGCATGGTGAATACAGTGATCAGTAAAATATGACATAAAATAAAAATATTTGCCACCTTCATTATTCATTATTAAAAAGAAAGTGCATGTGAACTATGCAGTACCCAGCATCTCTCTGAAATATATATGTATATATATATTCAAAATTCAAAATATATGTTCAAAGTCAATATTTTAAAATTAAAAAAGAACAAAGAATAAAGGATGGAACCTGTGATGGTTGATTTGTTATGTCAACTCGGCTCAGGTATGGTACCCAGATATTTGGTCAAATATTATTCTAGATGTTTCTGTGAAGGTATTTTTTTTAAATGAGATTGACATTTGAATTGGTGGACTTTGAGTAAAGCAGATTGTCCTCCATAATGTGGGCAGGATGCATCCAATCAGCTGAACACCTAAAGGAAAAGACTGACCTCTCCAGAGGAAGAGGGCATTCTGCCAGTGGTCTGCCTCAGGACTTGAACTCCAGTGTCAACTCTTCCCTGTCTTCAGCCTGCTAACCTACCCTGCCCAGTTTGAACTTGCCAGTCTCCACAGTTGCATGAACCATTTTTTTAAAGAAAATCTCTCTCTCTCTCTCTGTCTCTCAATCTAAACACACACTCGCATTCTATTGGTTCTGTTTCTCTGGAGAACCCTGACGAATATAGAGTCCATGTGTTTTCAGAATGGGCTCAAATTTATCAGAGAACATTTTATTTTATGAGAAGATAGGTAGGTGGCTGTTTTTAAGCTTCAGTAGAAGTTGTCTTATGAGAGCAAGAAGATTAATTTCTAGATAATCTATCAATGAAGACATAAAGGAAAACTCTTTTTTTAAAGATTTTATTTAATTATTAGAGAGAGAATGAGAGATAGAGAGCACGAAAGGGAAGAGTGTCAGAGGGAGAAGCAGACTCCCTGCCGAGCAGGGAGCCCAATGTGGGACTCGATCCCGGGACTCCAGGGTCATGACCTGAGCCGAAGGCAGTCACTTAACCAACTGAGCCACCCAGGAGCCCAAAGGAACAGTTTTAATACCACAGTCACTACTTCCCACAGCAGTAAGTACTTCCTCATTTTTGAGGAAAATTGTAGTCAAGTACCAATAGTATGCTGACATTGAGAAAGTTCCTTATAAAGATCCATTATGCTTTGTACAAACAGACATTTTATCTAATTCTTCAGTGCAAATACCTTGGTTATTCTCAATAATAATAATCTGTGGTTGGGTTAAATAGGAAGGAATTGTAAGATGAGAGAAGCAGTAAGAAGCAATTGAATACAAATACAAGCTTTCATGTAGTGGGATTCACTTATCTACACTAGCAATTCTCAAACTCAATCACTTTGAAAATCAGTGGAAAGGGACCAGAACAACTTTTCGCCAAGTTTGCAATTTAGCAATGATGAAATAGGTCCAAGATTTAGATGAAAGGTTTATGATAGGTTGTAACTTTTATCTTTTTTTTTGTTGTTGGGAATAGAAAGGAAAATAATTTCTGGCACTCTAAAGTAAAAAAGAACCAGGAGAAATTTCCTATATGCTGAAGCAGTAGAGGGTAGAGGTATGCATAAGCAGAAATTTTTCCAAAAATATTGGCAAAAATAAAAGTGCTGCTTACTTTCAAATTAAAAATTGTTAGTATTCAAAGAATGGATAGTTTCAAAGATGTTTGCTAACATTTTTATTTTGCTTCATGTTAAGGATATTAAAACTTTAAAATTGTATAATGAGGGAAATAAAATTTTCACATACTTTCTTGAGATATGAATTTAACGTTTAACAAATGTAAAAAAATAAATTTATTTTTCTGTGAAATTTAATACTTTTTCTAAATGTACATTGGCTATATGCTTGCATTGAATTCACATTTATAATTTAGAAATAGGAGGTTTTAATTATGCTTTAAATACCTTTTGTAAAAGGGAGTAACAATGACTTCTTACTCTGTCAGTTTACTTTAAAACAGCATGTACAGATCTATCATCACAAATACTCATAGGTTTGTAAATTAATGCAAACTTTCCAAGCATTTAAACCTTCTTGGGCAGGGGGGAGCATAAGTTTATTTTTTCTTCCATGTGGAAAAAATAGACAAGACAGTTTTTATACATCTCAACATTAAGAGTCAGAATGGTTCCTACTTCTAGTAAAATTATCTACCAAAAGTCTTTAAACAAAAAGTTTGTAATAGTGGACGTGCATGAAATTTGCTTTAAAGGCTATGTGAACATATATAATCTATAGGATATCGCTTTCCAGACATCCGCTTCTATGTGGACTCTTTTCTAAAACTGGTGTGAGAACACATCGGTAATGGAGATACCACTGTTTCCTTTCCTTTTACAGTTTCCTTTCTCTCTTTTCCCACTTGATGAAATAAACCATGTATTTCCTCTTGGCAGATTGCTTAGGGTACCACACAAAGAGACAATATTCATGTCTGGGTAGACTCCTTATTCAAGGCATGAATTACCCATTGGAAGAATTTTTGCCTTCCCCTCTCTGATACAAATTTTGGTTTAGGAGGCAGTTAAGCAGAGATAACATAGTCATTTGACCCATGCTGGGAAATTCTGAATTTATACAACTTGTAGGATGGGGAAGAATTATAATAACTATTTTTTCATGATCCTTCCACATTCATCTCTCTACTGATGCCAAAGACTACTGCATAGCAAAAGTTATATATTATATACTATTTATTGTAGAAGGTAATTCCACAAATAGCATTTTTCAAAACTGGAACAAATAATACTAAAATTTATATAAAACCATGAAAGACCCTGACAAAATAGTCAAAACAATCTTGAGAAAGAAAAGCAAAACGGGAGGTATCACAATTCCAGGTTTCAAGATATACTACAAAGCTGTTGTAATAAAAACAATGTGGTACCAGCACAAACACATACACATATATCAGTAGAAGAGAATAGCAACTCCAGAAATAAACTCAAGTTCTATGGTCAGTTGATCTAGGACAAAGGAGGCAAGAATATCTAATGGGGGAAGACAGTTTCTTCAATCAATGGTGCTGGGAAAACTGGACGGCTATGTGCAAAAAAATGAAACTAGACCACTTTCTGATACCATATACAAAAGTAAACTCAAAATAGATTAAAGACCTGAATAGGAGACCTGAAACCATAAAAATCCTAGAACACAGGTAATAATGTCTCTGACAAAAGTAGTTCCATATATTTATTTAGGTGAATATCAAAAAGAAGAAAAAATAATTGAACTGCTGTTAGACCCTTTCTGATTGTAATAATAAATAACATCCACTGAGTTTCACTTTTAATAAAATTTACTTGATATGTTTAATAACTACCAAAATGTGTTTTTAATTGTGTCTTATTAATTAATATAATGAATCAATAAAAGGAAAACTAAAGGTACAAGGACACAAATATGTGTAATTTATATACATTTTTAACATTCACTATATTTGAATGTAATGAAAATGCTGAAGTGTAAATAGAAAATTTATTAGTATTTAAAATTGGTCAATAATGAAGTGTGAGTTCAAAGAGAAAAAAGAATGTAGAATTCCTGATGTAAAAGATACTTCAGGTATTCTTTAAATATATGATATTGGATATTACATCTCAATGCTTAAAACTGAACACCTAAAAAGCGGTTTAATAATTTTGTTTTGAATTCCAATATTTACAATATACCCCATGTCACATACTTTGCACTATTTTTTTAAATTATTTTATTTTATTTATTTATTTGACAGAGAGACACAGCGAGAGAGGGAACACAAGCAGGGGGAGTGGGAGAGGGAGAAGCAGGCTTCCCATGGAGCATGGAGCCCAATGCGGGGCTCCAACCCAGGACCCTGGGATCATGACCTGAGCTGAAGGCAGACGCTTAAGGACTGAGCCACCCAGGCGCCCCTTTTTTTAATATTTTTATTTTATTTATTTAATTTTGTTTAATTTGGCACTATTTTTAAAGTGTTATGAAAAAAGAAAAAGTCAGTTGTTTTAGAATTTCTTGGTCCAAACTCATAGCTGCATATAACTAAATTTAAATCTGAATTAAATTAAATTAAAATTAAGATCCTCAGTCATACCAACCACATTTCAGCTACACGAGGTTAGTGGTTACCATACTGAACCAAGCAGATGTACAAAATTTCTGTCATCACACAAAGTTCTATTGAACAGACCTGTCTCAGGAAATTATATTTGTTTCAGGACTGAAGTCCCTTGATTTTATAAAAAACTAGATTTTCCACATTGGTAGTATATATGCTTTGTTTTTCTTTCCTCTTACTCATGAAGGAGGCCAAACTATGCATAGAATAGGAGTCAGAGATATGTTGACAGATTTACAGAAAATTTCCCTTTGGACTTTACACCTAAAAGTTTTTATAGCATTTTAATAAAAAAATACTATAATTAATTTCTGTGGGTTTTTTGATATACATATAAATGCCTGAATCATGAATAACTTACAGCTTATCTTAATTCCAGGAGATTATTTTTATTGTAGATATCCACAGTATGACTGGCCAGAAAAGATCACTTCTAATATTTATTATTTCTACTAATTTTATAGTTCTCAATAGATATATATTATTGACAAATAGAAGCAGCATTTGTGTTAACATTACTATTAACATTTCTAGCAAAGAATTACATGGGAAGAACAATCTTTGTGGTTTTAGATACGAGGTAATCACTAGCTGCAGTTATAAAAAAGACATTGCCCCTGTGATATAGAATTATACAATTAGGATTATACAGTTCAGTGATGTATGAGTGACATTTGTTATATGAAAAGGAAAATATAATTTTTTCACAAAATATATCTGTTACTATCTTAGGACTGCTATAAAATTGTCAGGGCGTACTTATAGATAAGAATATGAGTTATGTAAAATATAATTTGAGAATATAGCTACAAGAACATTGTCTTCGAGGGTTCTTATTCCAGGAACGCTGAGTACAAACAAGCTTCTTACTCTCATGCAATGCTGATGAGAATATAAACTGGAATAGCCAAGTGGAAAACAATATGGAGTTTCTCAAAAAATTAAAAATGGAAATATCATACCGTGCAATAATCCCACTGCTGAATATTTCACCCACAAACCTGAAAAAACACTGATTTGAAAAGATATATGCACCCCTATGTTTATTACAGCGTTATTTACAGTAGCAAAGATAGGGAAGCAACTTAATTGTCCATTGATAGATGAATACAGGAGATGTGATATATATACATACTACACAGCCATAAAAAAGGATGAGATCTTGCCATTTGTAAAAGCATGGATAGATCTAGAAGGTATTACGGTAAGTGAAATAAATCAGACTGAGAAAGATAAATACTGTATGATTTCACTCATGTGGAATCTAAAAATCAAAACAAATGAATAAACAAACAGAAAAAGAAGAATCAGATCTATAAATCCGAAGAACAAACTGACAGTTGCCAGAGGGAAAAGAGAGTGGGGGGAATGGACAAAATGAGTGGAAGTGTAGTGGGAGATACAGACTTCTAGTTATGGAATGAATAAGTCATGGAAGTAAAAGGTACAGCATAGGGAAAAGGGTCAATGGTATTGTAATAATGTTGTATGGTTACAGATAGCAGATATGCTAGTGACGAGCATAACATAAAGTATAGAGAGGGTGAATCACTATGTTGTACACCTGAATTTAATGTAACAATGTGTGTCAACTGTACTAAAAAATGTTTAATAAAATAAAATATACCTAGTTTGCTCGCTTAAGGGAATTGATTTTTGAAACATTATACATTACAGATATTTTGCCATGACTCCTTTACATACAGTAAATACTGTAAAAATCCTCACTGATAAACTGATAAAATTTTATATAGATCCTACTGCACTTGCCATTTTATTAAGCAAACTAAGTAATATGGGTCATTCAATTATTTTACTGTTTTTGGAGTTTCTGTTATAAGCCAGATCAAAATGACATATATTTATACATATAAATTCAGATATATACACATACTAATCTCTAGAAATTCAAAGATAAATTGAACAAATGCCCTCTTCTTCTGGGGCCACTTGCTCAGTGTCCTATGACAACTTCCAACCTAAGCTTTGCAATATACTTTTTAATATAGTATAATTTTGTTGTATACATCGTTAATGTTTTATTGAGCAGATGTTTATCCATTATGTATAATCTCACAGATACCACTAGAAGTCATGTTCTGTCAAGGCAAAAAGATTTTTCTGTATAATAAATGACTTCTATGAGTAGGACTAATTGAAGATAACAGTTTTCAACATATGGAATATTTCAAGTTCGCTGTGCAACGTAACAAGAACTATGCCTTCTGGAAAAATGAAGGGAAAATTAATCAGAACACTTAAATGTGGGCATTGCTATTTTAACATGCTAACTCATTTATTTGGATATATGACATTAAAATATTAATTTCAAATCACTTCATTACCTATGTTTAAGCCACCTGCCTGGACAAAATCTCCATGATTGTCGGTGCTACAGTCTCAGGAGAGTCGTAGTTCACTGCAGCTTTGGCTCTAATTACAGGAAAATGGAGGTTAAAACTGGCTTGGGAACAGCAGTGCAATATTGTTTGGAAATATTTGGCCTAGTTACCTGGGAGGCACCCAAGGTTTGCCTACCAACAGGAGATTTTTGACAGCTTCTCAATTGCCTGAAGCACCCTCAGTGGTTGCTTTCACTAGATTATAATCCTAAGGATTATAATTGTTGCTGCAATAAATTTAAGTGGGACAACTTTGCAGTTCATTTTGAATATATTCCATATGTATATGATCTACCACGGGATAAAAAATCCATTTAAAGTCTATAAAAATTTAATTTTTCTAGGATTACAATTCCCCCACTTAAGCAACAGGTAGAGCTGAAATGATATATATTTATACATATAAATTCAGATATATACACATACTTATATATGTCATTATGTGTTGTATATAAATATATATGGCATTGCATCAGTGAAAATTATATAAATATTTATATGATATATTTATATATATGAATCAAAATATCACCTGGAACCAATAATGGTAAGTCATGATTTAGTGTTTGGCATTGATTATAAATTTGTTTGGAGCACTGTATCTCTTGTGTAGTATCTAGACCAAGTCACAGATCTGAAACTAGAAATAAATTTCCTTTGACTGTGTATAACATGTTTGCATGGAAAGTGACTTAGAAACTGACTGATGATAATATTCTCAAGTATATTTACATGATATATATTTATTTTTAATATAATACTAATTTTGAATGAATAAAAATTATCTATTTTTTTTAAGATTTTACTTGAGAGAGAGAGAGAGAGCATGAGCAGGGGGGGAGGGACAGACGCAGAGATAGAAGCAGACTCCCTGCTGATGTATTCTTTTTCTTTGATTTTTATTTATTTATTTGAGAGAGAGTGAGAGTGAGAGCGATCACAGAGGGAGAGGGAGAAGCAGACTCACAGCTGAGCAGGGAGCTTGATGTGGGCTCGATCCCAGGACCCTGGGATCATGACCCAAGCCAAAGGCAGAAGCTTAACTGACTGAGCCACCCAGGCACCATCTACCTTTTTGTATGCGGAAATTCCCAAATTAGCTTTGTCTGCAATCTAAATTTTTAAGCAAAGCTATACTACTAGATTATTTCTTGACTATTTCTTGATTTGTATTTTACCAACTAATTACTTTTGATTAATGTATCATTTTAATCATCATTGTACTTCAAATTATCTTGGCCTTTATTTTTCATTTGGTGAGTACCTGTTTGCACCTGTTTTTCCTTATGTTTAAAATTGTAATTTGGGTCAACACTGCCACAGCTAGTTGATTAAAGTCCATAGCAACAGTGATAAATCGGGTTCATAGTATGACTTCTGACATATGATGAAAATGTCATTTTTCCTCTGTGATCTTCTTTCTAAATTACATAACCCAGTCTAATCATGAGAAAAACATTAGAGAAAAACCAGTTGAAGGACATTCTATAAAACACCAAAACTCTCAAGGCCATCAAAGACAAGGCCAGCCTTAAAAACTATCACATCCAAGAGGATCCTAAGTAAATATGACAATTAAATGTCACGTGATGACCTAAATGTGATGCTGGAACAGAAAAAAGGCCTTCAGGTAGAAATAAAGGTTATCTGAATAAATTATGGAATTTACTTAATGATAATGTGTCAATATCGGTACATTAAAAATAAGAAAATATACAAAATTAATGTCATATGTTAATAATTAAATAAGTGTAGAGTATATGGGAATTGCCTGTAAATCTTTGTAATATCTCTGTAAATCTAAAACTGCTTTTTTATGTTTATTTAAAAATCAAACATTTGACATGGTTGGGTTTTCTGTTTTGTTTTGTTTTTAATTTTAGTTGTTCTAATAAGTATGTAATGGTATCTCATTGTAGATTTAATTTACATTCTCCTAATGACCAATGATGTTCAACATGTTTTCGTATGCTTGTTATCCATATCATTTGATGAAGTGTCTATTCAAATATTTTGTCTAGTTTTATTGGGTTGTTTGGGTGTTACCGAGTTTTGAGAATTCTTTATATTTTTCTAAATTTGAGAACTTTACAAGTATGTGTGATTTGCAAATATTTTCTCCTAATCCATGGAGAGCCTTTCATTTTCTTGATGGTATCATTTGAAGAGCTAAACTTCTAAATTTTGATAAAGTTCAGTTTATCATTTTATGATTTTATGGATTGAGTTGTCAAACTTGCATCTAAGAATTCTTGCTAATCTAAGGCTACAAATATTTTCCTCTGTTTTTAACTAGAAATTTTATAATTTTAACTTTTACATTTAATTCTACAATCCATTTTGAGTTCATTTTTGCATATAGTGTGAGGTATTCTTCAAAGTTTGTTGTTCTGCAATTGATAGTCAAATCTTTCAGTGCTATTGATGGAAAGATATCCTTTTTCCACTGCATTGTTTTTGCAACTTCGTCAAAAATAAGTCTCCATACATATGTGGATCAATTTCTGGACTCTATTCTGTTCAATTAATGTGTTTGTTTATCTTTATGCTTATGCTGCTCTGATTTGAATAAAAATCTCTATTATAAGTCTTAAAATAATATCAGTTATTGTTAGTCTTCAAACTTTGATTTCCTTTTTAAATTGTTTTGGCTATTCTACAGTCTTCAAATTTTCATATGAATTTTGGACACATCATGACAATTTCTACGAAAATATTTTATGGGATTTTCATTAGAATTACATTGAATTTATAGATAAATTTTCTTAGAATTAGCATCTTAATAAAATTAAGTCTTCTGACCTATAAATTATATCACTCCACTTAGATTTTCTTTAACTTCTCTCAGCAATGTTTTGCAATTTTCAGTGTACAACCCTCTCATTTATTTTGCTAGATTCATCCTTAAATAAATAACATTTAAAAATTATTTTATTTTATTACTGCTCCATTGCTAGAATACAGAAATGTTAATATAGTGATCAAGTGTTCTACAGCCTCACTAACTTGTTAGTTCTACTAGCTTTTTTTATAGATTACACTGGATTTTATACATGGACAAAATTTAATTGCCTCCTTTTTTTCTCTCTTTGAAATAATAAATAAATAAATCTTAAAAAATAATAGGGGGGGTGCCTGCGTGGCTCAGATGGTTAAGCATCTGACTCTTGATTTTGGCTCAGGACATGATCTCAGGGTTGTGAGATCAAGCCATATGTTTGGGCTCCACACTCAGTGGGGAGTCTGCTTGAGATTCTTTCTCCCTCTCCCTCTCCCCCTTCGCCCCCCCATCTCTCTCTAAAATAATAAATAAATCAATCTTTAATTGGCTCTTTTTCAATCTGGATTTTTTTTTTTTTTTACCTAATTTCACTTGCCAGAAATTCTTATACGATCATGAATAGAAGTTGTATCAGGAGATATCCTTGCTATATTCTAGTTTTATGATGTAATTATTTATAGATGTTCTTAATCAGTTTAAGGGAATACTCTTTAATTTTTAGTTTCCTAAAAGTTTTCATGATGTCATTTTTTTTTCAATTTTTTTTTCTGAATCATTGAGACAATCAGTAAATGGAAATAAAACTAAAGCCATCTATTATAAAGTACAGGCATACCTTGGAGATACTGTGCATTCAGTTCCAGATTACCTCAATGAAGTGAACATTGCAATTAAGTGAATCAAAGGAACTTTTTATTTCCCAGTGTATATAAAAGTTATGTTTGCACTATCGTGTAGTTTAGTATGTGTGTAATAACATTGTCTCAAGAAACAATGTACATATCTTAATTTAAAAATATTGCTAAAATATGCTTATTATCATCAGAGCTTTCAGTGAGTTGTAATCTTTTTGTTGATGGAGTGTCTCACCTCCATGCTGATGGCTGCTAATTGATTTGGGTGGTGGTTACGGAGGTTGAGGTGAATGTATAAAGTCCTTAAAATAAGACAATAATAAACTTTGCCACATTAATTTTTTCCTTTTATGAATGTCTTCTCTGCAGCATGTGATGCTGTTTTATAACATTTTACCTACAGTACAGTCAATCCTCTCAACCCCTGCAGCTGCTTTATCAAATAAGTTTATGTAATATTCTAAATCCTTTGTTGTCATCTCAACAATTTTCACAGCATCCTTACCAGGAGTAAATAACATCTCAAGAAACCACTTTCTTTGCTTGCTCTTAAGAAGCAGCTCCTTATCTATTCAAGTTTTATCATGAGATTGCATCAATTCAGTCACATCTTTAGGATCCCCTTATTCTAGTTCTCTTTCTATTTCTACCACATCTGTACTTACTTCCTCTACTGAAGTATTGAACCACTCAAAGTCACAAATAACTTTCTAAATTTCTGAAAATGTGGATATTTTGACCTCTTCTTGTGTTCTGTGTTTCTTTTTTTGGTTTTTTTTTAGAAAGCACAAAAACAGTGGTGCAGGGGTAGGGATAAGGACAGAGGGATAGGAAGAGAGAGAGAGAGAGAATCTTAAGCAGGCTCCACTGCCAGCATGGCACCTGATGCGAGGCTTGATCTCATGACCCTAAGATCATGATCTGAGCCAAAATCAAGAGTCAGATGCTTAACTGACAGAGCTACTCAGGCACCCCATTGACCTCTTCTTTTGATCACAAATGTTCTTAATAGCATCCTGAATGGTGAATCCTTTCCAGAAGATTTTCAATTTTCTTTGCCCAAATCCATCAGAGGAATCACTATCTATGGCAGCTATAGCCTTCCAAAATGCATTTCTTAAATAATAAGATTTGAGAGCAAAATTACTCTTTGAACCATGGGCGGCAGAATGGATATTGTGTTAGCAGGTATGACAACTATTCATCTCCATCAGAGCTCTTGGATGACTGGGTGCATTGTCAATGAGTAGTAATATTTTGAATGGAATCCTTATTTCTGAGAAGTATTTCTTAACAATGGGCTTAAAATATTCAGTAAACCATGTTGTAAATAAATGTCCTGTCATCCAGGTTTTTTTGTTCCAGTGATAGAGCACAGGCAGAGTAGAGTTAGCATAATTATTTATAAGATTTATTTATTTATAAGAGAGAGAGAGAGCACAAGGGAAGGGGCAGAGGGATAGGGTGAGAGAGAATCTCAAGCAGACTCCTTGCATGGAGTCTGACATGGGGCTCAATCACAAACACCAAAATCATGACCTGAGCTGAAATCAAGAGTCAGACGCTTAACTGACTGAGCCATCCAGGTGCCCCAAGTTAACATAATTCTTAAGGGACCTAAGACTTTTCAGAACAGTCAATAAGCATTGGCTTCAGCTTGAAGTCACCAGCTGCAGTAGCCTCTAACAAGAGGGTCAGGCTGTCCTTTGAAGCTTTGAAGCCAGGCATTGACTGCTCTCTAGCTAAGAAAGTTCTAAATGGTATCTCCTTCCAATAGAAAGCTGTTTCATCTATATCAGAAATGTTGTTTAATGTAGCCACCTTCATTAATGATCTTAGCTAATCTTCTGGATAACTTGATGCATCTTCTACATCAGCACATGCTGCTTCACCTTACATTTTGATCAAATGGAGATGGCTTCTTTCATAAGACCTCATGAACCAACCTCTGCTATCTTCAAACTCTTCTGCAGTTTCTTTACCTTTCAGTCTTCATAGAACTGAACAGAGTTAGGACATTGCTTAGATTCATTTTTTTTAAAGGAGAAATAGAGACCTTCCCACATACAAAAACTAAAAAATATCATCACCAGCAGACCCATACTGTAAGAAATATTAAAGGAAGACTTTCGGGTAAAAGAAAATGGTACCAGATTTAAATTTGGAGTATAAAAAGGAAATGGTAACTAAAAGGGTGATTTTCTTTTTTTAGATTTCATATATTTCAAAAAGATAAATGACTACAACATTAGGTTGTGGGCTTTATAATATATATGTATACATAATGTATGACAACAATACTGTAAAGACTGGGAAGGAAGAAATAAAAGTATATTATTGAAAATTCTTACGTGAAGTGGTATAATGTCACTTGAAGAGAGACTGTGATAAGAAATGTCACTTTAGGACCTGAGGGCTTACAGAATGCCTGCTTTGCATGGATGAAATCCTGCATATGTCTCCTCAGAACAAGTGACCATTAAACACTTCGCTAAAGTGCCAGTTTGGAATGGCACCCTAAGGAGCTGGAGTGCTGTGCTCCAAGATGCTGTTTATAAATTAAAATATCAGATGATATGTGGTGATTTTTATGGTACCTAGCAGGAAAAGACATAATTTATATACTGGAGAGGATAATCTATCTTGATTACAATGTGTACCCAGCAGGCACATAAGAGTACGTCTAGGACCCGAGGAATTCACTAGGGTCTCTCTTGTTGCTTCCGTGTCTAGTGAGAACATTGGAATGGCAATTTCAGCAACCATAGCCTGACCAGGGCAAGAAAACTAAAGGTTCTGTTCCCTCAGGAATTGAAATCTGGATGGCCTTACCATGCAAGCACTTAACCTAGGTAAGCTGAAGAAATGCCTGAAGCTGATGAAAACAGAGAACAGACCATCAGTGACAGAGGAAGACCATCAATTATGGTCTCAAGAACAGTGACAGGGTTTTAGACAATATTTGTTCCATTGATCTTCTAATTGTAAGTCTTTTTAGAGTATAAGAAACCACCACATTGAGTGCACTTAATGTGGGCATGCGCTGATTTGAGTGTACCAAGTGGGTATTCGTGTTGGGACTTAGAGTGCCCTGATCCACAAATTCTTAGTCCTTAGTCCAGATTTCAATCTGGTATTATTTTCATTCCAGCTGCAGCTATAGTGAACAGTTCTATGTAACCCGGCAACATTCAGTTTCCAGGTGGTGACACTACTCTCAAATTGTTTACCTTTTTCCCCTAAAAAACTATAGGAGCATGGAGCAACCCAGAAATGTGAGGGATTAAAATTCTAAATACAATCATCTGTTGGGGTTCAGAAGTTAATGGATGAATTCACAGACATTCCTTCCTTTGTGGAGCCCCAAATGATGTAGATTGGCATAATTTTTCAGATGGATCACATCAAGATCTCAATCCAGTTTCTCATAGCAGTAACCAGATCAGCAGCTTACCCTTTGTTGGTGTTCTCTCTTTTCCACTTTCACTCTTCCAACTGCCTCTTCTCACTTCTTTTTTTTCACCTTTTTGATAGAAAATGTATTTTATTCAATATTTAACATGTCACAGATTGGTGATACATTGCTTATGGTCATAAGATTTAACCTAGGTTGAAATATGTACTCATTTAAATAAACCTTCTCTGCATGTAAGATTCCAGGGAATTGGAGCCTAGAAGTTCAGGTGGTGTGGATTTATCTACTCTTGAAGCAAAAGCCTTCTGTGAAAGCTGGGCTTTTTGCAGCTCTTTCAGAAGTTGGGGAATGAGTTCATCCCTCTTTTTCAGCTGCAGCTTCAGCATTGAGAATTCATCTTTACTTCTACTGACAAATCCTCTGCCAGACAAATGAAGAGCTCCAGAGACAAGAGAGCCTGTTAGAAAAATCCTTCTTGCTTGTTTCTTAAGATTGCCTTCTGAATAAACTAGCTGCCTGTCTTAAGTCATGATTTCATGAGAACCCAAACCAAGACCCTATATCTCTGAAGTGAACCCAGTTTTTCATAGTGTAAGCATCCCACTGAACATTTTAGTTTGACATCTTCTCCTTATTTTTTACTCTTTATTTTGTTATTTCTTGAGAATATACATTAGCATCATGGAATCAAAATATCATTATTTTTAAGGTTCCCATTATAACTGACATACTGCTTTTCAAAATATATACCAATTTACATAGCCACCAGCAGTGTATAGAGTTGGTACTTAAATGAAAATACTTTCCATGTCGATCTTGATAGAGTTACTGTGATTTTGGCCAGACTGAGAAAAAGTTGACATGCCAATAAAATAGTTTGTTCTAGTTTGTTTTTAAACATATTGCTTGGGGCGCCTGGGTGGCTCAGTCAGTTAAGCATCCACCTTCAGCTCAGGCCATGATCCCAGGGTCCTGGGATCAAGCCTCATGCTGATCAGGGAGGCTGCTTCTCCATCTGACCCTTACTCCGCTTGTGCTCAATCTCTCTCTCTCAAATAAATAAATAAAATATTTAAAAAATATGTTGCTTGTTTCTTTCCAATACTTTTAACAAATATAGTTTCTATTCTGATTTAATCATGAACAAATCTAGAAAAATTTGAGTAGGATATAGTTACTGTAATTAGGAAATAGTCAATTTTGATTATCATGTGTAGGAATATTACTGTTTCATATTGTGGGTCACATTATTTATTGTATTTTATTAGATAATTAATGAGCAAGAGGCTTTCCTTCCAATGGAATATTTTTTCAAACACGTAAACTTGAAAAACTTAGGCACATAAGATATACTTTAAGAAAATTAAATATTTTTGCAATAAAATATTTGCTATACAATGATATACATGACTAATAATACAACCTCAATAAAACAATTCTTTTTTTTAAGATTTTATTTGTTTATTGACAAAGAGAGACAGCAAGAGAGGGAACACAAGCAGGGGGAGTGGGAGAGGGAGAAGCAGGCTTCCCGCAGAGCAGAGAGCCCCATGTGAGGTTCGATCCCAGGACCCTGGGATCATGACCTGAGCCGAAAGCAGATGCTTAACAACTGAGCCACCTGGGCACCGCTTGATAAAACAATTCTTGAAATCTTATTTAGCTGGTTAATAGAAATGTGAACCATCAGATATTTGTTCTCATGTACTAGTAATAGACTCTGTCTTCATAAAAGTAGATTTACATTTGATCTCCACTTTGTGATTATCTTGTTTATATCGTGCAGATATACTTTTAAAAATAATCAAATTCATGTTCACTTTGTGCCCTTATTGCATGTGTTTATGGTTCTATTTTGCCTTTATTTCAATTGTGTACATGTTTTCTTCTTTTTAGACCTTAAGTTCCTTGCGGAAGTTACATACCTGGAATCTTCCGACCTAGTGTACCATAATAATAGATGTGTATTAAATTTGAAATAACTTATTTTGTCAACTTTTCTTAATCACGATAATTTACTTTTTAAATGTGCTATCCACTTTAATTTAAATAAAACCAAATGCTTTTAAAAAGAGCAAATTGTTATTATATTAAGAGCCTTAGAAGTCAAAATTATTTTTGAACATATTTTTTATTTTATTTTTCAAATTTCTTTTTATAAATTTTATTATGTTATGTTAATCACCATACATTTCATCATTAGTTTTTGATGTAGTGTTCCATGATTCATTGTTTGCGTATAACACCCAGTGCTCCATTCAATATGTGCCCTCTTTAATATCCACCACTGGGCTAACCCATCCCCCCACCAGAACCCTCAGTTTGTTTCTCAGAGTCCATAGTCTCTCATGGTTCATCTCCCCCTCCAATTTCCCCGCCATCAACAAAAACCCCGAAATCTCATTTGCAATGACGTGGATGGAACTAAAGGGTATTATGCTAGGCGAAATAAGTCAATCAGAGAAAGACATGTATCATATGATCTCACTGATAGGAGGAATTCTTAATCTCAGGAAACAAACTGAGGGTTGCTGGAGTGGTCGAGGGTTGGGAAGGATGGGGTGGCTGGGTGATAGACATTGGGGAGGGTATGTGCTATGGTGAGTGCTGTGAATTGTGAAAGACTGATGAACCACAGACCTGTACCTCTGAAACAAATAATACATATTATATATTTAAAAAAAAAGATAGTCCAACATATTTTTTAAATGAGAAAATAATCTATTAAGTGTACTGGTGACTCCTGTTTGTTCTGGAAATACAACATCTTTTCAATTATTTTTCAAGAAGATTTATCTAAAACTAATTAAAATAATATATAGTATTATGTACATCTGGGACAAGAAGAGTCAAAGACAACTGGCCTCTATCTTGAGTCAATAAAATAATGATCTTCTGCTTTGGTAGAAAAAAATTTACATCCTTAAATCAAATTGATTATGCTGATAACAAATAATGAGTTATTAATAATTATGTGCTAATAGAATTGATACATATTTAAGATACATACATATATTGACATTAATAATTTATATTTAAGTTAATAATTTTCTTAATATGTATTTAGGTTAATAATTTTCTTAATAATTAATTATTGTTTGTTACCGATCAAGATTTAGATAAGGATGCTAGTTACTGTTTAAAACCAGTTTAATATTTATTTTCTTGAATTCATAATATTCTACAAATAATTATTTCATTTATTACTAGCATAATACCAATATCATTCTAAATTACTACAAGTTGGGCCATTAATTTAAAATAAGATTAAATAAATTAAATATAAACTTAAATAAAATTAAAATTAGAACTCATATTATCTTTATATTGACAGGTAAATATATTTATATATAAACCATTATATTTATTTTGATTTTTATATTACCTCCATGCTATGAATGAGCACTCTCAAGATATGACAAAAACAAGCCAAAATGTGATGATCTGGTGATATTTGAAGCAATATGACAATGCATAGGTACTGAAAAGCAAAATGAAACAATATAAAGCAACTTCAAATTAATCTTACCTCAAAAGAACTTCATATTAGTAGATCAACGTTTGAAGAGTATTTTAAACAAGATTTTAACTAGGAACATTTGATTAATTTCAATGAACCAAATTGTCAGAGACCTGAGTAAATACAAACAGAAAAGGGTAAAATGTCAGTGTAGTCTGAAATATTCCCCCCCTAAATCTTTAGCATTTAATTGAATTAAAACAACTGGAAAGGTATTTGAGAATTTGATGATAGGGATTTGATAAATAGTTTATCAATAATTTCCAGCAGATAAAACCACATAATCATCTCTTCCAGAAACAGATAACTAAATCGAACATGTGCTTTGGAAATGGTTGAGTCGGTTTAAGCCTTAAAGCAAGGGAAGAAAATCGAAGCCATTTCTGCTACCAAATTACATTATCTGGTCTAGAAATACTGAAATATCTTCTAATATTTTGAAATGAATATTTTGAAGAAAATACAGGCATGTCATTTTCAGTCAACATGCAACTGGATTGAAAATACTGCCTTCCCTCCAGGCAATACTGCTTTTCTTCTGTTATACACATACTAATTCCATTAAAAAAGAGAATTACTAATTTATGAGTAAATTGCTGAAGCTTGAATATATATTTAGTGCCTTTAAATGTTTAGAAAGTCTCTGTACCAACAACCATAGCTCCGTCTAAAAAAAGAAATCTTAGATTTACAATACAAGCAAACACAAAACCGGGCAACTCATCTAGATTTGCTGTTTTGGTCAAGAAGCTATACACAAAATTGTGACTAATTTCTACGTTGGCAAGTACTGCTGTATTTATTTTGGTCTTATTCCAGCAATCTTGTCTAATGTGATAAAAATCTTTGTCATCATCTGAGTTACAGCTTTGAATCATCCTCTTTTTTAAAAGCTTTTAAATTAATGTGATGAGAATAAAACATGAAATTTTCTACCATTCAGGAATTTGCTGGATTTGCAGAGAATTATCTTTGAAGCATTTGATAGAATTTTTATTGGGAAATATCACTTTTTTCCCATTCAAAATGAAATTCTCAAAGAACAACTTGGAGAAATGAGTTCCTCTATGGCTTTGCCTCCTGGGTAGATCTTAAAAGCCACACAAATAAGGACAGGTTTTTGTTGTTGTTGCTGTTTTGTTGTTTTGTTTCTGGTTTTATTTTTTATTTAAGGCTCTGTGATTACAAACTCACATGCTGCTAAGCACATAGATTTGATTTTTGAACCATGCAGGGGTTACGGGCACCAATCACCATACAGTCAAAAATCCACGTGTAACTTTTGACTTCCCCCAAAATCAACTACCAATAGCCTACTATTGACCAGAAGCCTACCAACAGTATAAACAGTTTACACGTATTTTGTATGTTGCATGTACTATACACTGTATTCTTATAATAATATCTTTTTCTAATTTTTTTTGTATTTTTAGGCTACACAGTTTGTCTGAGACTTTTTTCCAAATTGTTGAAAATCTCCCCCAAATTTTCTACAGTATTTACTTATTTTTTAAGGTTTTATTTATTTATTTATTTATTTATTTATTTATTTATTTTAGAGAGAGAGAGAGAGAACACAAGCAGGAGGTGGGGCAAAGGGAAAGAGAGGGAATCTCAAGCAGTCTCCATGCTAAGTACAGAGCCCGATGTGGGGCTTGATCTTATAACCCTGAGATCAAGACCTGAGACAAAATCGAGCATCGGATATTTCACTGACTGAGCCACCAGGAGCCCCTCCACAATATTTATTGAAATAAATCCACATACAAGTGGACCTGTTCAGTTCAAACCCATTGTTGTTCAAGGGTCAACTGTAATTTGTCAACATGCCCATCTGGAAATGGTGATTGAAGGCAGAAGAAAGATACACTTCTGTAGACTTGTCAAATTTACTGCAGGTGAACATCTGTGGACACTTAGAATCAATACATAAGTTTTGATAGGAACGTTTGTTAATAAATTAATAGTCTGCCCTTATCTGCTTTTGCTTTCTGTGGTTTCAGTTACCTACAGTCAACTATAGTCTGGAAGCATCTGATCTTCCTTCTGACAAATCATCAGAGGGTCAGTAGTAGCCTAATGCTACGTCACAATGCCTACATCATTCACCTCACTTAATCGCATCATGTAGGCATTTGTTGTCTCACATCATCACAAGAAGAAGGATGAGTACAGTACAATAAGATATTTTAAGAGAAAGACCACAATTTCATAACTTTTATTCCAGCATATTGTTATAATTGTTCTATTTTATTGTTGTTGCTATTAATCTCTTTGCTTAAGTTATGAGTTAAACTTTATCATAGGTATGTATGGATGGAAAAAAATAAAACATACAGGGTTTGATACTACCTGCAGTTTTAGACATCCACTAGGAGTCTTGGAATATAGCCCATGCGGATAAGGGGGGGACTACTGTACTACTTAAAATGGAATGTGGATTTGTAACTCCCTTACTGAGGAGAAAACAATAGCAGAATTCACCAAAATTGACTTCATTAATTTGTGAAAAAGGGAACTGTAAAATATGACATGAATGTGAAAAGTTTGGGATATTTTGTGTCTCTTAAATCAAGAGTTTTGTTTTGTTTTGTTTTGTTTTGTTTTTCTGTAGCAGCGACTAACTCTGTTAGTTTTCTACTCAATATCAGTCTATTTTATTCTCATTTCTTACATTGCCTATAATATTGGTGGCAGAAATATGCACTCTTCCCTCCCAATAGAAGGTTTCCCTTTCTCAGTCTCCATTTCAGATGAGATGGGTGGCCAAAGACATGTAATCAGTTATTAAACTCTTACCCTTCCCTCTTCATTTTTCTTCTTGCTGGAAACGTGTGCCTGATGGCTGGTGCTCTTGCAGTCCTATCACCATGAACTTCATGTTAAGTACGTGGAGACTGAAGACAGGAGAAGCATGTAATATTGAGAATATAAATGAGAAAAAAAAGTAAATATTTTGTTTAAAACTATGCTTGTTTTAGTTCTCTGTAAACTAGAGCTAAATAATGATAATATTTCTAGTCATGAAAATGTTGATTCCATTTGATAAAATAAACTTTTTAAATGGGCCTTTTGGCATGGTTGTAACCAAACTGAGTGATGAAAATTGAATAGATGTCAAAAATTAAATAGCAATTGCCATTATATATCATCTCTACTTTGATCTTTTTCATGTAAATTCTGTAAAATAGCTATCAAATTGAAATTCACTTCACATTAGAATTGAGGTGTATTTTGTGTGTATGTGTGTGGGGGGAGTTTACATTTTTTCTCATTTTTTCCCTGAAAATGACTCTTCATTTTTGTACTAAAACATAAGATTGAGAGAGATACGTTTCCCTCAGAAGCAGATATTTTGGTGTGGTAATTGACTGGGGAGTACTCTTAGGATCACCACTTGTGGAAGAGAAGGGAAGGAAACAGGATTGTTCAGATAGAGAAGCTGAGCTCTGAAGCAGTCCTCATTTTAGCTTCAGTTGACCAAACATGAACACTGTTGGAGACATGGAACTTCAAAGTGGTTTCTAGTTGAGGCAAGTTGGACCAGGGTCTATACACTGGCAATGGCCAGTCTTTGGGTCTGGGCCACCCAAGGAAATAGGTTTGGTTTGTGTGAGACAGTTGTCAGTTGAGTAGGGGTTGACAGTGGGAAGCAGTCTGATGGCAGCATATCCTGCTAGGGTTTTACAAATCCTCTCTTTCTGAGTGGTAATCTGAGCAGCATATCATTTAGTCACAGAATATATACAATGATGGAGTTAGGGAATTAATTCACAATGCAAAAAAGCGATATGCATGTGTATTGTTCTGAAGAGAAACCTATGAACAGATCCTCAGTTTTTATTTTAATTTCTGCCTTAGACAAAATATTTTTAAAATGCTTAATTTTTTGAAAATATCACTTATTTAAAAGTGTGCAAATTAAGAAAAGAAAACATTTAAATAGGATTGGATTTTGGGCAAACTTACTTTAGGTGAATCTATTTATTTGAAGTGACTTGAGGTTTGCTGGTAAGATGAAGAGCAATATTTTTGCTGATTCTAAATTTCCATGTAAGTGCAACCAGTTGATATTTTTATCTCTAAAATGGTGAGTACCTAGAACAATTAACTATTTCTTTTGATGAATCTGTTTAGAAAATGTGCTATCCTAAATCAAAATGAACATAAAAATGATTGAAGAATTATAAAGCCACAGCATACTGTCTTGAGCAAGTCATTCGTATTTTTATTTCTTCCATTTCTTACTGTGAAAAAAATTGTTTTTTCATTAAAGTGATTTAGTTAGTGTTATAATAAGAGTCTGGTACCCAAAAATGAACACTGAACAAGTACAAAGTACTATTATGTTTTTCTTCCTTGTAATTAAATACCCATTTCACTCAATTATTTAATCTAAGAAAAAAAGGTAATATCATTCCATATCCCTTCTACCACTTTAGAAATAAACAAGCATTATAATTCCTTTCAATTGGTGTATTAGATTGGCAAATGCATTATTTAATGACTAATAGATCCATGAAGCATCTCATCATAATTGCTAATAAATTTACTATAATTTCAGCCTTGAAAATGTATGGATTGAAAGTGGTGACTGTCTACCTAAATTGTATGTAATACTGAAAGAGAAAAATAATTAAAAAGAAAAAAATAGAGAAAAAATTTTCCCATTTTATTTTGAAATTCCCATGACAAATGTCACTGTGCCTTCTGATTCTAGATATGTTAAAAGTGTACATATGATTGTCATAACCACCTATATATCCTCTCTAACCAGTCATGTTTTGCAATTTTTCTTCATTTAGGGTGCAGTTCAATGGCTTGACATCAGATTTCTGTAACAAAATGAGAGCTACTCATTTCCCTACCCATTCCTTTCTAGTTTTGATTCCAGTGGGTCAGTAGGAAAAAAAATAAAGACACTAATCGTCAAAGTGATTGAAAAAAGACCTGAATTATTCTTCATTAGTTAATCATTTCAGCAAAATATCATTAGCAGTTCCTTACGACTTTCAGGTATGGAATATTGCTTAAGTGCATTCCAAATTTGGCAGACAGGAAATAATATTGAAGAGATGTATACTCCAAACTCTGACTTCATCACTTAGAACTAAGTTAACAACTATAATTTAGTTAACTCCTGTGAACTTCGTTTTACCCATTTTTTCAGATAAGGATGATGATACCTGCCTTACATAACTGTTTCAGTGAATGGGATAGAACATAGAAAACTTTCAGCACTGTGCATGACAAATGATAAACATTTGAAAATGTTTCTATTGTCTCTCATTTTTCACTCCTATTTATTCTTGCTCTAGTTTTTTGTTTGTTTGTTTTTTGTTTTTTTATCTTTTAAACTTATTACACAATTTTCATATGTTTGGCTTTTTATCTTGATTTTAAGATTTTTTATTTTATTATTTATTTGAGAGAGAGACAGTGAGAGCAGGAACACAAGCAGGGGGAGTGGGAGAGGGAGAAGCAGGCTCCCCGCGAAGCAGGGAACCTGATGCGGGGCTTGATCCCAGGACCATGGGATCATGACCTGAGCGGAAGGCAGACACTCAACGACTGAGCCACCCAGGCACCCTTGTCTGTCTTTCTTAAATATCAATGCTTTCTTCTCTTGTCAGGATTTCTATCACTTGAATTTTACTATGGAATATTTTGTCACAAAATTTTCTTTAGTGTTATACCCCCCTCTTCCATATCTAGAGACTCACTGTGAGTTTTTTTTTTTAATTGTCCGTTTAATGTCTCAGATACCTTCATTAAGTATTCAAGTATTTATTTATTCATGTATTCAATAAATTAAATAAGTAAATAACTGAGCATATAAAACCTATTTTGTGAAAGGTAGTTTGCCACTAGGTTTAGAGTGGGGATTGAAACAGTCATAATGGTAGGGACAAAAAACAAGTCTAAACTGTATAAATATGTAAATACTTTCTGGGATTAAGCAGACTCCCTTCACTGGGACTAAGACACAGGTTTCCAAACATTCTTGGTTCATGGCATCTTTAGGCCAAAAAAAAAAAAAAGGAATAATTTTGTTTATTAATTATTTAGGTCAAAAAATAATATTAGTAGTCTGTGTGGTGTCCTGAGAGGAGGCCTGAGAGCTACCAAACATAACTACTTGGGGAAAATGAAGCTTGAAAATGCAGTGCAGTCTGTGACATCCATAAGTATGTATAAGAGGTCCTTTTTGAGATTGGATGGACTTATGTGTGGGGAAAAACAGGGGCAACACAAAGTACAAGGGCTGAAAAGTCCAAGAATCTAAACTCAGCTTTGGGAAATTCAGAATCCTTACGAAGGTACATTATCAAGGTAGAAGAACATAGAATACTTAATATATGTATAACTTCATAGATATAAAGACTTTAAAAGAAGACATTGATTTCTATTTGTACTTTAACCCTAACCCCACTAAATGCAAGTTATATCACAACATATAAAGAAGAAGTAAAGAAAGAATATTACATAAGTTGGCTGAAGCATATTTTAAATCTCAATTCTGGATTTGACTCAATACTCACTTGTACAGTCTAAATAAAGAAAATCACTTGAGGCAAATAGAATAGTTGAATTCTATGATGTTATTAGAGTTTGGCTTTCTTTTAATTAGTCCCTTTAAATAATTTAGTAGAGCTAAAACTGACAATGTGGAACTAAAGGTAAAACCAGTGGTGAAAAATCAACAATAGAATTTTAAAATTTTACCTCAATTGATGAGAGCACTTAGGGGAAAACATCAATTTTTAGATATAAGGACAAATATGTAATACTTAGCTATGGATTCACTGATACAATCTAACCATTACTGTTCTACCCAGTGAAACATGACTATGTTTCATATATAGGTGCATGCATATTTAAAAATTAAGTGATCTGTATATTTAAGATCTGTACACTTTGTAACAGGTTATGTCTCAATGCATTTTTTAAAACAAAAATTTGTTTGATTATTCAAATTATTTGGGTGACACTACCTTCTTGTTAATCGTTTTCCCCTTTAATGAGGAGTACCCATTTTCAACATTATTAGCCAAAGAAAGAAAGAATTATTTAAAGTTTGAAAGTTATATATTGCCCACAATGTATGAAAACTCTAAGTCAATAAGTGGATTTGGTTTAATTTTTAACATATGATATCTCCACCAACCAACAAACAAACAAAAAATTAAGTTGCAGGTAATGTTAGAGCAAATTTTAAACTTTGTGGTAGTCCTTTCACTTAAGGATATGTGTATATATGTTTTAATGGTCTCTTTTCAAAACGTTTTTAAAATGATGTAAAGAATGTTCTTTTGAGGGAAGGAAACATAGCAAAAGGGTTAATGTTTTGGCAAGACTGCCATAAAACAGAACAAAACAAAACAGAAAAACATAATCATTGAGTGGTTATAAATAGGAATTCAGAAAACATGCCATTCTTAAATCTCTTTCATCACATTTAACTTCTAAACTATATCCCCACCTTCTAGTACATGTAAGTTGCATAATTCAGTGAGTAAGGAGATTCTCACTACCGCATAGCCAAAGAGTAGTGAGGTCAAAAACACCCTTCAAAACAGCAAGCATGCCATGAGACCAAAAAAAAAAAAACAAGAGTATAAAACATGGGGGAGAAAAAGAGTCCAGAGTCTGCAAAGTTGCTTTGTTATGAACATCCTAGAAAAAAATAAAAGAGAGTTCATATCTCATTCAGACTATGAGTCTGTACCTTTGTCTAGTCTATCATTCTATTGATCCATTTGTCAAAAGAAGGGAAGTATAATACTTTTTATACCATGGATATATTTTGACAAGATTGAAATTTAACATCATTTATTTTACACAGTTGGTGGTCACCTCATTCGCCTGTAGTCACATGTAGCACTTGGCTTCTCCTTTTTCTGCTGTTGGTTTTTATTTGTCTATATGACTTACAGTTTGTATCACTCATGAAAAAGACAGAAGAACATTATTTGTAGTCATTTTGAATATAAATATTAATGTATATAAAAGACAAGAGAGGTAAAAATTGATGAAATATTTTAGTTTGTGCTGGGTGCCTTTTGACAGCTCATAATTTTGAAGAGTACATTCTATTGAAATGCAATGAAATCCACCATAAAATTATATGTGATAAGCTGAACTATAGACTTTTTTGAATCTTTGTATAAAAAAACTAATTGGATCATAACTTTAAACATCCAATTTGCCATTTTGGAATAGAATACTACTTCCTTGATGCATTGTGTATGTGAAAGCATAAACTCTGAGGATATAGTGGGATGTTTTATTTCATAACAAGATTATTGACTGCTTAGGATATATTTTAAAATGCTTAGTGTTTATATTATATAGACGTCTCTCCATTTCCTTATCTCTACAAGAATTTCATTGAAAACCTATGTTGTTGATGGACATTCAGCAAATTGATTTTTAAAAGATAATCATTTTTAGTTTACTCATTCATACATTTCAACAAAGTGAAGTTTTTATTGAACTCAGCAAATCTGACATAGTGTCTTTCATATATGCATTTTACAAGTCAAATTAATTCCTGATAGTTTGATTGGACATATATTTTGCCTGGATTTTTCTAATTACTTTTCCTTGAAAAATACTAGCCAGTGTATTATTTATCAACTCAGGAAGAAGCATGAACATAGGTGCATCTCCTTTTATTTCCCTGATAATGTGATATGTGTAAGGTTATACGCAGACACACATACACAAAAACACACATTACTTGGAAGATTTTCAATTTAAAAATACTATTAAATAATATATTTTTATGAAAAATAGCACTCACATCATCATTTGAACAAAGATCTGGTGGCTTTATTAATGCTCTTTAAACTTAATCTGTTTTCCACAGACCAAAGAAAAAAACAAAAACAAATAATGATAAACAACAAAAAACTAGACAAAATTAAGCAGTTTTTAGAATACAACCATAGAATAGGTCAGAAGTAATAAGACCACAATCCATTTTTATAGCAATATTAACTAACATTTAAAGGTCGATAATTATGTTCTAAATTATAAGAAAGTTGATATTAAAATTTTAAGTTGCCTTGCTGTTTTCTAAATGACATGGTCTAACTTGTAGAAATGAAATTAAAGTAAATGTATTGCATTTTCTTATGTAATTCTTCCGTATGTTTTCTTGAAAATAATCAAATATCTTCTTTACGCATTTTCTGTTTATAGTAGACCACAACAACACAAAATGTGTAGCCACATTTAAAAATAGATGCACTTGCTCTCAAGCAGGTATCATGCTTTTGGGGTTCCTCAAAACTAGTATTATGTCCCCTTCCTTTATCTTGCACTCTAAACACTTATTCAAGCTACTTTCTTCACTTATTTTCAAATCACTCACAATCTGGAGTTCCCCACTGACCTCAATACTTAGATATTCTCTGCCTTTCAAACATCTCAAACTCAGCATAGCTAAAAGCAAAGCATAGGTATCCCCATCCACTTCCAAATGGTCAAGCCATACATCCCCCCACACCCTCACACACAGAATAAACTCTTTTCACATGTCTCTAATCTTATTTAAAGACACCCTCCTCTGCTCAGTTGATCAAGCAAAAAAAAAAACAAAACAAAACAAGGAGATATCTTAGATAGCTCTCTCTCTCAGCTCCAAATAACAAAACCATTGCTAAGTTTTATCAATCATAGCTTTAACTTTCTCTTGAAACTATTTGTTCCACTCACTTCTTGTTTCAGGAAATATCATCTTCCACCTAGACTCTCAGAATAGTAAATGTCCTCCCATCCATCTGGCTTTCCTCTAATTTTTCACACTGCTCCTAGAAATATTTCTTTTTTCAAAATCAAATCTGGTCATCTCACACCATTAAATAAAATTCATCACAGCTTCCTATAGCTAATAAAATTATGACGAAATTTAATATGATCTCTAAGTTCTTTATGATTTGATCTTTGCCCACCTCAACATCATCATCAGCCTTTGCTCCTTCCCTATCTGCACAGTGACCTTTTTGTCCCTCTTTCTTGCCATGTATGTCTTAATCTTTGCACACATCTTCTGTCTGGGGTGGTCTTTTCTTCCAGCCACCACTTAAATAACAACTTAAATGCAATTTTTAAAAATACTTTATTTTTTTATTTTAAAGAAAGAGAGAGAGAGAACACGAGCAAGGGGAGGGGCAGAGAGAGCGAGAGAATCCCAAGCCGACTCTGCACTCAGTGGGGAGCCCTTGGCCTGCCAGGCCCAATCTCAAGACTCTGAGATAGTGACTTGAGCTGAAATAAAGAGACGCTTAACCGACTGAGGCACCCAGGCACCCCTAAATGTAATTTTTTCAAGGAAATCATTCTTGACCTCTTTATCTAAGTCTATCCTTGGATTATTGGCTCTCATAGAATCATGTATATAACACATATCAGCATTTGTTGCAGTTGCTTTTTCATGTGTTTGTGAATATTTAATTATTTTTTTTCTCCATCATATTATAAACACACTGAGGATTGGGCTGTGTTTATTTTTATTCACCAGCTTAACTTCAATTAAACAAGCAATTAGGATGTTGTCTGGCATATGGTGCAGGCCTCAATAAGTATTTTTTGACTGACTGAAAGAATCAATGAATGGATTGTTAAATAAATCACATGACATATCTCAACAAACAAGAAACAAAAACAAAAAGTATGTGTTGTTTATAATTACTAAGATGGCAAGTGCAAATATCTATTAATAACCATTTCAGAGTTGGAAACAATATTGTCATTAATGTCTTTATTAATGTCTTTATAATAATTGTCATTATTATCTCTTTAGAAATAACTATTGAGCAATAGTGAATGAATCCAAAACTGTCCCAGTGCTTTTTTCTTGTATATTAATCTGCTTTGATAAAGTAAAAACAATCAACCTAGCAACTCTTTATATGTTTTGAGAAATGTTTTGCAATGTCATTTCTACCATTCGTTTGCTCTCTGCCAATGTTAATTTTGTCAACTTGCTTTAAATTAACTTTCCTATTTTTAAAAATATGTATAATACACTATATCACAATGGGTTGTTATGAGGATTACATCAAACACATACAAAAGTGCCGAGCATAGAAAATATTTAAGTTCGTAAGTATTAGTTTTATGAACTGAATACTTCAGTACATTTTAGTGGGGCGCCTGGGTGGCTCAGTCGTTAAGCATCTGCCTTCAGCTCAGGTCATGATCTCGGGGTTCTGGGATGGAGCCCGGCGTCGGGCTCTCTGCTCAGCGGGAAGCCTGCTTCTCCCTCTGCCACTGCCCCCCTGCTTGTGTTTCCTCTCTCGCTGTCTCTCTGTCAAATAAATAAATAAAATCTTTAAAACAAAAAGTACATTTTAACAATGTAATACAAAAAGTGTTACACATGTTGGGAACTCAAAAATATATATAAATCTAATTAATATTTTCCTAGGCTTATGATATTTCACACAAGCTATCATTTATTTGTGTAGAATTTTCCCTAGTCAAAGAGAAATAGGAATATTATTATATGGTATGTGGAAAAGATACTCAACATCTTTGTGTTCCAATAAATACCCTTATATATACTTCCTTTCTAGTTCCAAATAACTCTTTTGTGGCAAGTCCTACAAAAAAAGACTTTATTTTCAATATGTCTTTGTACACTGTAAATATGTTCCTTGGCTTCCCTATTAAAACAAATAACAGACACTCTTTAGTCAATGTCTTTGATAAGCTGGTTTCACTATGTATTTCTTTAGTTCAAATAATTTTATGAAACAGCTAACTTTTCCTTTTAACAACTAATGCTACTTAGATATTGGAATTTGTCCCATAAATTTCAACTCAGTATAGAAATAAAATAAGCTAGTAACAAGAGGCAATTTTTTAGGTCCAGAAAATATGGATCCGAGGGAAGGTTTTGTGAAACATTGGACAATTTTCCTTAGAGAAGGTCCTAAATTCAACTTCAGTTTTACTAAGTACCCCCATTATAATAACCAGAGATATACCTCTGGATCTCTTAAGGTGCTCATGGAGAAAAAAAGGAAATAAGATGTTTTTATATGAATTATCTTAGGTTCTAAGCAATAGGGCCAACCTCTAAATGTGTTTCACCTTATCTTAAAAATTTTAAGTAATCTT
Source organism: Callorhinus ursinus (assembly GCF_003265705.2). Classification (NCBI taxonomy): domain Eukaryota; kingdom Metazoa; phylum Chordata; class Mammalia; order Carnivora; family Otariidae; genus Callorhinus; species Callorhinus ursinus. The sequence continues at coordinate 111,070,932 of NW_027397066.1, read as the reverse complement.
ATAAAACTTCATCTAATTTTTATTTGATTTTGTCATTACACTAAGTTTTTCAGAAAATGGTGTTTTTTTTTTTTTTTTCCTACATACTGTTAGGAACCAATAAACTGGATTGTCAGTCTTAATTTGTCAAGTTATGGGGAAGATAAATTAGTTTCTGTTTGCCAAAATACGATCATTTAAAATGTGAACCAAAACCTCAAAACATTGAAAACAATTTGATCCACATTACAGAAAGCTAGAATTCTTAACCCTTTAGGCTATGAATCATTGAAATTAAAGATAGTCTTACTTTCCTATTTCCATTCCCCATTTCTAATCTGGTGTAATCATATTACTGATATTTTCTGTCAGATTCATGTTATTTTAAAGATCGTAGGCTGTTTTTATTTGAGGAAAGACAGGGTAGAAGGGCAGGATCCTTTTTATGACACTGTAAAATACTGCTTCATAGAGGAAGGTTTTGAATGTGATTTCTGGTGGGAGGCAGGAAAAGAAGACCAAATGGACTCAGAGTTCACAGTATGGAAGTAAAAATGGACTTTTACCTGCAAAGGACAAAAAATGATTCTGGCTGATGAAAGTAGAAAAGGAAAACACTAGAATATAACTGGGGCTCATAGGATTCTTGAAACGACCAGAAAGCTTCACAGAGCTAGGCATTGGATCATCATCTGGTGCTTGACTTGAAGCTGATGTCACTACTGGATCCGGACAACGTCTAGTAAAAGATTCTACATCCCAGGCTGGAGCATCTGACTGGCTGACATTGGACATAAACCTTATCCTTGCTCATCAGAATCAGGAAAAGGAGACATGTCAACTTGGCTTTTATTATCTAATGTTGATTGCTATCTGCCAACCAAGTTGACATCTTCAAATAGGAAAACCATTTAAATGCTGTGTAGTTAAAATGAAATATAACCACAAGACCACTATCATTGAGACTTAAGTTTGATTCTAAGGTCTCATAGAAACCTTTGGTCAGGTTATAGTTGGCACTGAAATATTTACAGTCAAGCTCATACACTGCATTTTACAACAGACATTCACTGTGCTTCCAAGCCAAATGTGTTTAAGACTCCAAAATCAGGTATCCTATGTTATATTTCTCCTCTACAATACTTTCCAAGTGTTGCTTGGGGACAATGTGCAGGTCTTCACTACTCACTGAAAATGTATATCCCTTCGTGACTCTAATCCTAGCAATTCCAACAGCCTCTCTCATGTTGGGCTGCTTCTGTCTCCTTCAATCTTTCAGACATTGTCTTCAACAGAGCTCCATCCTCCAGAATGTTTTGGGTATCAGCCTTCAGGAAGTCTGGAGAAATACTAAAACACTGATATTTTCCTGTTCAGTCTCTTATCAGTGAAAGACCCAGGACTCAGAAATAGGGATATTTAGGTTGGGAAAGAAAAGCCATTAATTTTCATTCTTGGTGAAAACAGGATGCAAATTAATTTATCAATCAGTCATACTGACCTCCTTTTAAGCTCCAGGTTTTTTGTTTTGTTTTGGTGTAGTTTGGTTTGGTTTTCGTTTTAGTGTTGGTTTTGGGGTTTGTTTTTTGTTTTTGTTTTTGTTTTTGTTTTACCTCAGCAAACTGTAGAGCCCCTCCCTGCCACCAGGCTGGGCAGAGGCATTGCATGTGGGGAGTGCATGATCAGGGCCAACCGTCTAGACTCTGACACCAGCTTCGGTAGTTTTATACCCTTTTCTTTGGCCACACAACCTGAGTCTTAGCTGTCAGGAGTGAAAGATGAAGCAGTTGAAAGCTGAATCTAAACCTTAACTGTTCCGATTTAGTGTCTCATCTTCTCATCTATTTTACTACTTATTTGGTTGTTTTGTTGAAAGCTATGGTAGATTAATTTTCTTATAGAACTTTGAAGACATCACTCTGGTATCTTCTCTTATGAAGTTCATGATACCCATCTTGTAGTTACTCTTTTTAAGGTAATGCAACTTTTCTACAGCTGTTTTAGAGTTTTATTTTTGACATTTGTTTTTGGCAGTGTGCTTATTCTTTGTGTAGATTTTTCATAATTATAATTCTTGAGAATTTTTGAGTTTCTTGAGCCTTTCTAACCACAGTGCAAAGTATTTATCAGACACTTTCTTTATGCTTGTCCTTAAATTAACTTTTTACCACCAGACTGATGAATGTTTAGGAAGGTCTCTTCTTTATGTTTATCGGCTGCAGATGTTGGAAGACCCATCCTGGATTGTGTCCATACAATTCTGCATTGGTACCAATTTTAAGATGTTGTCCCAGTTATTCAATTGGTTATAGGTGGGACTTGGTGCATGACTTCCTACTCCAAAATTGCTGGGTACATATACCTTTTGTCATATAGTTAAGGCATCGCTAAGGATAATTAGGTGATTCGGGTATGATGTTTTAATGAGAATCTCACAAAACATGGACCAGTTTGTGTCAAGAGCATCTGAGTGAATAGAGGTGTTATTTACTGATATTATGAGGATCAGGAAAGAGAACATGCAGGAGGAAGGACTGTTGCAGAAATTTACATAAGAAATGTCTTGCCAAACTCTAAGACTTGGTATCTAACTGGGCAAATAACTCCACCTTGATATTCTTCTTTTAACCATCAGGACTGAACTTGGCTATTAATCTTCCACTTGACAACCAAGAAAGTCCTTGTTATGGTTTCATTTTAATTATATTGAATTTAAAAATAAATATGAAGATAATCAAAATCTTTATATTATGGGCGCCTGGGTGGCTCAGATGGTTAAGCATCTGCCTTCAGCTTAGGTCATGATCCCAGGGTCCTGGGATCGAGCCCCACATTGGGCTCCCTGCTCAGTGGGGAGCCTGCTTCTCCCTCTCCCTCTGCCTCTCTCCCTGCTCATGCTCTCTCTCTCTCTCTCTCTCTCTCTGTATCTCTGTGTCTCAAATGAATAAATAAAACCTTAAAAAAAATCTTTATATTATGACTTCCTACCCAAGAACATGAATTATAAATTAACTTTTATAGTTCCTTTTATATAATTGAGTAACGTTTTATACAATAAATAATTTAAAAAATCGTATTTACATGTAGGTTCTACTTATTTCTCAATAGTTTATGTTTTGGTTGCTATTTCAAATGCATTTTATTCAGTCATATATATGTGTGCTTAACATGTATGGATGAATATCTGTATGTAAAGATCTATCTACTATCTATCTATCATCTATCTATCATCTATCTAGGATATACTAAATATGTTAAAAACTCCTTCCTATAGGTGTGGGGCGCCTAGGTGGCTTAGTCGGTTAAGCATCTGCCTTCGGCTCAAGTCACGATCCCAGGTCCTGGGATTGAGCCCCGCATCAGGCTCCCTGCTCCGCGGGAAGCCTGCTGCTCCCTCTCCCTCTGCCTTCCATTCCCCCTTCTTGTGCTCTCTCCCTCTCTCTGTCAAATAAATCAATAAAAACTTAAAAAAAAAGCTCCTTCCTATAAGTATATAGAAATGCAGTTGAATTTTCATCTTAATCTCGTATTGCTATATTCACATATATATTCTTAACCTTTATCAGGAAATTATCTGGATTCCATAGGTAGGCACCATATCATCAGGGACTAAGAATATTTTTTTCTTTAATTCTACTTATTTTTTTTAAATTAAATCATTCATTTCTTTTTCTGTATTTGCTAAATCTTTTGGTAATTGTGGAATAGATGTAGTGAAAGTAGACATCCTTATTACCCTTTTTCATAAATTCTTTGTTTCATAAATTTTTCTCACTATGCTGTACAGACATACTTTATTGCACTTCACAGATACTACAGTTTTACAAATTGAAGTTTCTGGGAACCCTGCATGGAGCAAGTTTATTGGTATCATTTTTGCAACATTTGCTCACTTTAGATATCCGTGCCACAGTTTGGTAATTCTTGCAATATTTCAAATTTTTTTTAAAGATTTTATTTATTTATTTGAGAGAGAGAATGAGATAGAGAGAGAGAGAGAGCACGAGAGGGAAGAAGGTCAGAGGGAGAAGCAGACTCCCTGCTGAGCAGGGAGCCCGATGCGGGACTCAATCCTGGGACTCCAGGATCATGACCTGAGCCGAAGGCAGTCGCTTAACCAACTGAGCCAACCAGGCACCCAATATTTCAAATTTTTATATTATTATTTTTTATGATGACCTGTAGTCGGTGACCTTTGATGTTACTAATGTAATTGTTTGGGGATTCCATGAACTGCACCCATATGGAAGCAAATTTAATTGATAACTTTGTATGTATTTTGACTTCTCTGACCAGTCATTTCCCCTTCTCTCTCTCTCCCCTCAAGCATCCTTATATTCTGAAACACAATAATATTGAAATTAGGCTGATAAATAATCTTATAGTGCCTTCTAAGTGTGCAAGTGAAAAGAAGACTTACATGCTCCCCACTATAAATCAAGAGCTAGGAATGATTAAATTTAGTGAGGAAGACAGGTCGAAAGCCAAGACAGTCTGAAAGCTGGACCTCTTGTGCCAAGTTAACCAAGCTGTGAATGCAAAGAAAAAGTTCTTGACGGAAATTAAAAGTGCTATTCCAGTGAATACATGAATTATAAAAAAGTGAAACAGCCTTATTGCTGATATAGAGAAAGTTTTAGTGGTCGGGATGGAAAATAAAAGTAACCACAACATTCCCTTAGGCCAAAGCTTAATCCAAAGTAAGGCAAATTCTGTGACTGCTGAGAGAGTTGAGGAAGCTGTAGGAGAAGAATTTTAAGATAGAGAGGTTCTTTAAGGAAAGAATCCATTTATGTAACATCAAAGCACAAAGGAAGCAGCAAGTGCTGAAATAGAAGGTGCAGCAAGTTCTCCAAAAGATCTAGCAAAGATCATTAAAGATCAAATGATCAAATAACAAATTTTCATTGTAGACAAGAAAGCCTTCCACTGGAAGAAGATGCCATCTAAGACTTTCATATGTAGAGAGATGTCAATGCCTAGCCTGAAAGCTTCAAAGAGAGTCAAACAAGACTCTTGTTAGGGGGGGTTCCTGGGTGGCTCAGTTGTTAAGTGACTGCCTTCAACTTGAGTCATGATCTCAGGGTCCTGGGATGGAGCCCCACATCGAGCTCCCTGCTCAGCAGGAAGCCTGCTTCTCCCTCTCCCAGTCCCCCTGCTTGTGTTCTCTCTTTCACTGTGTCTCTCCCTGTCAAATAAATTAATAAAATCTTAAAAAAAAAAGACTCTTGTTAGGGGCTAATGCAGTTAGTGACTTTAAGTTGAAGCCCATGTTTATTTACCATTCTTAAAATCCTAGTGCCCTTAAAAATTATGCTACATTCACTCTGCTTGTACTCTGTCAATGGAACAACAAAGGCTGGATGACAGTAATGGTTACTGGTTTATAGTAAACATTGTTTACTGAATATTTTAAGCCTACTGTTAAGACCAGACTCTCAGAAAAAAAAATTCCTTTCGAAATAAGTGTTCATTGGCAAGAGCATGGTCACCCAAGAGATCTAATGGAGATGTGCAATGAGATTAATGTGTATTCATGCCTGCTAACTTCCATTCTGAAGCCCGTAGATCAAGGAGTCCTTTTGACTTTCAAGTTTCATGATTTTAAGAAAATATTCTTTGTTAGAAAGAAAGAAAGAAAGAAAGAAAGGAAGAAAGAAAGAAAGAAAGAAAGAAAGAAAGAAAGAAAGAAAGAGAAAGAAAGAAAGAAAGAAAGAAAGAAAGAAAGAAAGAAAGAAAGAAGAAAAAGAAAGAAAGAAAGAAAGAAAGAAAGAAAGAAAGAAAGAAAGAAAGAAAGAAAGAAAGAAAGAAAGAAAGAAAGAAAGAAAGAAAAAGAAAAAGAAATTTTGTAAGGCTATAGCTGCCATAAATAGTGATTCCTCTGAGGGATCTGGGCAAAGTAAATTGAAAACCTTCCAGAGAGAATTCATTATTCTAGATGCTATGAACAACATTTGTGATTTATGGGAAGGGATCAAAATACCGATGTTAAAGAAGTTGATTCCAAACCTCATGTATGACTTTGAGGTGCTCGAGACTTCAGTGGAAAAAGTTACTGCAAAATTGGTAGAAATAGTATAAGAACTAGAAATAGAAGTAGATCCTGAAGATGGAATTGAATCACTGAAATCTCATGACAAAACATGAACAATAAGGATTTTTTTCTTATGGATGAGCAAAGAAAGTGGTTTTGTGAGATAAAAGCTACTCTTGGTGAAGATGCTGTGAAGATTATTGAAATAACAACAAAAGATTCAGGATATTATATAAACTTAGTTGATAAAGCAGGGAGCAGGATTTGAGAGAACTGACTCTAATTTTGAAAGTCATTCTACCGTGGGTAAAATGCTGTCAAATGGTGTCACATGTTATAGAAAAATCATTCCTGGAAGGAAAAGTCAATTGATATGGCAAAGTTTATTGTTGTGTTATTTTAAGAAATTGTCACAGCAACCCCAACCTTCAGCAACCACCACCCTGATCAGTCAGCAACCATCAACATTGAGTCAAGACCCTCCACCAGCAAGGATTACTACTCCCTGGAAGCTCAGATGATGGTTAGAATTTGTTAGCAATAAAGTATTTTTAGTTAAGGTACGTACATTGTTTTGTTAGACATAATGCCACTGCACACTTAGTAGGCTACAGTATAGCATAAACATAGCTTTTATATGCACTGGGGAAACCAGAAAATTCCTTTAACTTGCTTTATTTTGATATTTGTTTTATTGAAGTGATCTAGAACCCTCAGTTCTTCCAAGGTATGCCTCACATGGATTTGGAGTTTTTGCTTTTATGGGGTTTTTTGCAACATCATCCAAATGATGAATGATGCTTATTTCTTTCACCCAGTCATTGAATCTTTAATTCCAATGATTGCATTTTATATGTTTACTATTCTACTTAATACTCCATGTTTTTTACCAATTTTGATTATCTTTTGTTCGTTATTCATGTTTGCAATCCCCTCTTTTTTATCTTTGCATATTAGACATATCATTATTTTATGTGCAGCATTTTGTGGATCTAATATATTAAGCTCTTGTGGTTATGATGTTTCACGTGGTTTTCTAAATTGTTCATTTTGAAATTATGGATTGTGCTTATTTATCCATATCTGTATCATCTATGTATTCCTGGGTATCTCTCCTTTAAGAGTTATTTTTTACATTTTATACAAATCTGCTTCCCTACTGACTTCAGCTAACAGTGACCCACTCTTTACATAAAAATGTGATTTTTAATTTATTTCTTTATTTTGTTAATTCGATAGGAACTTACTGTAGCATTGCCATTTTAGCCTGGTCAAAGTTTAGGTAATGTTATCTAGCTTCCATTATTTGAGATATGTCCTCTTAATGTAAACCTTGGTTTTTCAAAATTAACATGCATGTGTATATTTAAAATAGAAATAAGTTGCCATTATGAGCAATTATTTAAAAAACAAATGTAGATAAAGAACTAATTCATTCCTATTCTTTGGCTTCTTCATTATGACTGCAATTTAGAGTAGAATTGTATGCTCCCACATGCCTCAGAGCACTAAATGTGGTTAGCGTGGGTAAAATTTAGCTACCTGAAAAAAGATGCTTTATATAAAATCAAGGGCACTGGTTAAAAAGGGATCTTTATGGTCCTAGAAAATGTCTCTCTAAAAAGCCTCTAAGATAACCAACAGCAAGCAAAGAGAAGCAAAGAGGTGAAGGTGACATCCTGTCAAACTCAACATGGGCATCTGAATCATAATATTAAATACATTATTTTCAAATAAAATCATTTGGATTTGTCAAATGCTTTGCCATCTCTGTGTCTAACTGACATTTAAATGTATTGCATACACTTACATTTGCATTTTTCTTTAATAAATTGTAAGTAAATATTTTTGAATATGTACATGTGTACATATATATGTTTATGTGTATATGTAGACACATGCATATTGTATTAAATATATATTCTAAAATTATATGTAATATATTCATTATAAAATTATATGAATATATATATATTCACTTTGAAAAATTGAATTCAGTAGAAGCTAAAACCAAAATTTGAACGCAGGCATATATCTATATCTACATCTAGAACCACAGCTAATTCTGTATCTCAGTTCTTGCATGCACCAGTTTTTCTGCTGTGGAAAAGTTGTTTTTCATTCTGAACCTTAGATTTTAGAACTTTCACTGAGAATAATGATAAGAATATTTGCTACACATGGTTGTCAGCAAACTTAAAGAAGACAATGAAATTAGACGTAGAGAAACATATGAACAATAATGAATTACTATAACGCTATTAAGATACTACTTTTCATGCAAACAGTGATAGATTGAGCTGCTATACAACAAGAATTTGACCTGCTCAGCATTTAAGGACTATTACACCATCACAGAATGAAGTAATGACAACATTGAAAAGCTTTGAATTTCCAGTCCCCTTCTATATTACTGACCCAGGATGACACTACTCAGGACATGTTTCTTGATGATTGCTATTTGGAAAGATAGGCTGTGCTTATTGGATGAATCATTCCTCTTTGAAGCACTAATATGCACTTGAATGTGAGGTTAGTTAATATCAGTATGTGTTAGAGCGCTAAGGTCTAGAAAAACACCCCACTGAAATCAAATAAAATCTACCTGATTTATGTGCCAGACAGTTAAATAAGACTCACAATGATTTTAGCAGATTTACTGGTGCTCAGATTTACAGACAATTGAATTTCTACAGCAGAATCTTCCTGACAATAGAATTTAGTGATAAAGTGGGAAACATTGTTAGCACTAAGAAGGAAATTGTTAAGAAGAAGAGAAATTGATATTTGTTATGGCAGCAACAAAAAGATTCAGTGTGAATAAAGTTAAGTTAGTTATCTAGGGAGATAGAAAAAGAGACCTAAAGTAAATGTTTAGATTGACACGAATCTTGCAGAAACAGAGGGTAAAAAAATGACCTGGGGATATCACAGTAATTAATAGTATGAAATTAAAAGTTCAGGGTCTAGCAGGTATAATAAAGGAAAGTAAAATCCCAGGACACACATATTTTTTAAAAAAGGTGATTAAAAATCAAGTACATAATAGACCTTGTTCACAGAGCATACCAGTACTAATCGCTATTTCAATATTGAACTGAATTGAAGTATTGTTCCTTTTATCCTCCTCCTAAAACTAAAATCTGAAAAGATAGTGTTAAATAATTGTCAGAAATGGGTAGAATAAAAATTCAACACACACTGACCAGGACTTGTTAAGAACTATTTCTGAGAATACTCTGTCGTGCTAAGTGTAGGTTAACATTTCAATCCAGAGATTTTTGTTTTGATGTGCATTATAAAAGCCTCCGATAAATATGTTATTCTTCTAACAGTGTAATGACCACGTTTGAAGATTCAGAAACATTTGTCAAAATTTATTTTACTTGCATATGAAAGTCGTTTATGAGTATTTTTCATGAAATTACCTTAACTAAGTAATATGGTCTTTACATTCTGTAGACTTGATTGGTATCTTTCTGATGAAGTATACTCCTATTTTAATTATAAGTTAAACAAACAATTTCAGAGGTCCAAATTATAGTTCCCCTAAAATCATTACGTACTTGTGATAGATATTTAATTTGGGGCTGAAAATATTTCTTAAAAACACGTATTTACTTTATCAAATATTTATTGAGTAGGTACTATATCACAAACACCAGGTAGTCATTTGGACAGTGCACAGATGAAAAAGCCGTAGTTCCAGCTCTTTAAAGGATTACTTTGCAGGAATGACGGAAGCATAAATTAAGTACTTTCACCGGGAAAGAAAAACTGGTGGTAAAGCAGGGAGGGCACAGGCTTTGATGCTGGAGTGACTTAATTTTTGTATTCTAACTGGTGAGTTTTGTTGATTACTTGAAAACTCTGAGCTTCACTTTCCTCTTTTGTAAACTACTGATCGTGCCTGTGTTGGGATATTAATATCTGTAAAACTTGACATATAATAGGCATCCAATAAATGCATTTTGTTGTTGTTTTTGTGGGGTATTTTTTGAAGGGGAGGGAGGTTCTGGCCTATATAATTTCCATGACTTTTTTTGATGTTTTTCATTAAAAGTTATTCTAAAATTAAAGCCACACTATTTAGTGTCCATCCAATTTTCTTCCCATTTGCATGTGACATAAACTTCTAGTCACTTATATTATCTTGTATGAAACAGTTTTTTATAAATTAAAGGATTTTTACTAAATATTTGCCCAAGTCTCTCCCAGGACCTCCACACTTCTTGCAATGTATGGAATCAAAAAGAATGCACAGAAGAAACACTTAGAGAAAAGTGTCTATCCATTTTGGAAACAGCTTCAACATACATGTTAGGAAGAAAAAATATAAGAACACAACAGGAGGAAATTATTGGAATCCATTTTACAGTGGGAAACCCTTTATGAAGTAAACTTCAAACTGAGATTTGAATAGTAGAAGAAATGTGGCTTCTGATGAAGCAGTACATATACAAAAATGAATATTATAAGTGTTTTCTGTGTTTTCAAATATGTAATTATCATATAGTAATTGTATGGCTCCTTTTTTGTATGATCACTTTGAGGTACAAAATTGTATTTCTTGTCATGTTGTGTTTGAATCTATGTATTTACTATCTAGTAATTATATCTGAAGAGAAATTAAATTAAAAATGCCACTATGATTACAGGTTAGAAAAGGATTAAATAAAATGACAGAATTACAATAAAATTTGGCTACTTGTCCAGTATTTCTTCAGGTATAATTTCTAAGTTTCATATATAAACATACCAGAATATTTTATTAAATGCTGCATAAAATATATGTTTCCTAACAAACTGTTAATTTTTGTGTTTTTCTATATCTTCGGAACTTTCGGTTGCTTCAATATTGAGAGATCTGCTCTTTTTTTGTTTGTTTTGTTTTTTCTCCTACTTTCGGAATGAAGGGATAAAGGGATGGAAATGTTCATAAAAATTGTAGTTACCCACAGTAACAAGTATTTGGAACAATTATGAACTGTTTTGAAAGGTGAGACTAGCTGTAATTCTCTACTAAACACGTAGATTTAATTGAAGTTAAAAATGCTAAAACAGCAAACTTTTCCATGAAAAGAACACTTTATTTTCCATCTTTCAAAGAGTCAAGAATGTTTAAAGACAATGGCAAATACTGAAAACATAAGAAAAAATATAAACCTCGTAACCTCAGAAACAGTTGTATAAGGATTCCATCTCAAGGAAACAGAACAGTAATTTAGAATATAGATACAAATAGCAAGATGAATGTTTTATTTGCTCAATTTAGTATTTGACTTTTATCTTTAAGTTGAGTAATATGTGTAAATTTACATGTTGTATAGCACTAAACTAAATTCCATTGTAGTCATTATACATTTAAATTACTGCTTTCCAAAAGAACTGCTAAAGATCAACAAAAGAATAAGCTCAAAGATAGTTTTGAAAAACAGATCACACAATTAAAAAAAAAACTAAAAATATGAAGAAAGTACCTAATTGGTTTAGAAATATTTTGTACATAATTTTGCAAATTAGTTTTATGTCAATTTATAAATAAAAGTAATAATTCTGTGCCTGCTCCATTCTACAAAAAGGATTTAGAGTTAAGTCATATTATTTGAGTTCTTCATGATAAATGTAGTTAAGTAACTAGATTTAACTCCTTTCGTCTTTATTTATCCTACCTGTATTACATACCCTAAAAGGTAGAGCTCAATCCAAGTAAAGAAAAAAACTGGATCCAATATAAAATTGATCAACTATCTCACTATACTTTTTTAAATCAAAAAGTTCAAATTATAAAAAAAATTACCTTGATATTTTAATTTTTCCAATTGTCCAACTTAGTCATAAGAAATACCAGCATTTTCTCCAGTGAAATTATTGCTAGATTAAAATTCACCGAGGAGAAATCTGTCTAGTCATATTAAAGTAACTGTGCACAGCTATTTGAAAAAAAAATCTATTGGAATGCAGATGATTAAACTGGCAGAGAAATATCTGCACTATTTTGAGTGTTTGTATATTTTTAAATTTTGATAAATAGTAAAGGGACCAGCATCCTTAGAACATGTAAATTGAAACAATCAATTGTTTTAGATATCACAGAAATATTTAAAAATATCTCTCCTTTGTTTAAATATAGAACTTGATATTTATTCAACCAATTTATTTGACAAGATTGATTAAACATAACAGTGTTTAACAATTTATGAAACAAAAACTGCTTTAAATATATATTAATGAGATTGTTTTTTCATTATAATGAAGGTGTACTAAAAAATGAATGTAAAACTGTTTAGAAAGAAAGAACCATAACCCCTTTTTCTTTTCTTTTTAGTTCTCCTGGTAAAACTAGTTTGAGTCCTGTCAGGACCAGCATATTCTAAGATAACAATATAGCAACCGAACATGAGATTTGCATCTCCACTTCAGATTTCTCATTCTTGAACCATTTTTTGCCTTATCAGTACAGCTACCAAAGGGCTTAGCAAATGCTGCTGGAGTGGAATCTTTCAGTGCATTTCACACTGAAAATTTAATTGTTCATGTCCATTTCCAGCAGCAAACCATGTCTGCAAACTTGTGATAAATCCAAGCAAAGAACAGGACAGACTTGAGGATACATGCAAATAAAATATTAACCCACATCTGCAAGAGTTAATGTAGCAAATTCTATTATGGATATTATGCACATAACTTATTTTCATTTATGCTTTACATTGAGTGGCCTCATCAAACTGAAAAATATTGAACCTGCATTTCAAGTAATATAGGTCATTTTAAACATTACTAATATTACTATGCTATTGGCAAATTTATTTCTGTCATTTAGATCAAAGGCGTATATTTGCTACATGTCCATGCCTGCTTTTCAGATATACTGCTGTTCTTTCTTCCCTCTACAAATGTAAACTTAATGCTTGTAATCCTTCAGAATATAGAAAATGAAAAAAACTAAATTGTATAAATGGTCTTATTTTCCCCAAAACAATCATTTTATATTTGTGCAATTGCATTGTTACTTGCTTATCCATGCTGTGCTTTATTTTAAGAATTATTTTAAGAAAGCACTATATTATATTATTGTATTATATTATATTATAATATTAGGAAAGAATGGATAACAATTTAAGAAGGAAGAAAAATCTAAACCAACCAGATGAAAATGTATCATTTTTTAAGTGTAATGAGAAAAATTTGATCTCTGAATAAAGGAACTATACACTATAGTCAAAACTATTAGGGTAAATATATGGAGAGTAGATATATTATGACCAACTCCAGTAAATTATTCAATTTTGAGAATATGTTAATAAAAAACTTGATTCTTTTGGTTATACAGCAAAAAAGATGAAAGAAAATAAAAAGAGAGAAGGGAGAAAAAAGCAACAAGGCAATGGGATTCTCTTTAGAAAAGCAGTAGAGACTGCAATCAAGATAAAATGAAATACCAAGTTTCATTTTAAATGTCTTAAGTAATATTTGGACGTGTCTTTAAGCATAAAAGTTCCTATAGCTTCTTCTACATTATCAAATACTTGGAAACATACAGGATTTTCTCCCTTTGGAAAGTTAATGTTGCCTTTTTGATAATAGGAAATTAGCAAAGTGTTTTTCTACTTAATTGTAAAAGAGTGGTGCTTCATATCACAGAAAGAAAATGTATTTGAACTAAGAATACAATTATTAGTTTAGTTATAACTGTTTTGTTGGCATTTTCTGAGACATTTTCTCTAAACATCAATTTCATCCAGATTAGTTGCAATTTTTCTTAGTTTTCTAAGGTATTGTGTTGAGGCTATGTTCACTGTGCTATTATCACCAAGTATGGCCTATCTTGTGTCACAATTACTCTTTACACCTGTTAAGATTGAAAAGCGTATAGAAAGAAACATTTCCTTTATTTAGCCCTTATGGATATTACTTTTGAAGCTGTCCATGGATGTGGCTGTTTTACTAGTTAGAAATTTGTAAGATTACATCCCTATAAAGAGTAGCTCTTTTGGAATCATAAATTGGAAATAAAGAAATCTCTCCCTAGCCACTTTTCCATTTCAAAATATAACATTGATAAGAAGGCTAATACAGTTTCAATGGAGATGCAGGGTTCTGTGTATATTTTTGAGACACAAGTAATTAATTTGGTTAAATAGTGCAATGTTTGAGAAGAGCCTAGATTGATCACATGGTGGCAGAATAGCTCAATGGTTTGATTTTTCAAAAATTGTGTTTGCTCTTCAAAACTTAGGTTATGGCATGGGTTAAGTTAATCAGCCTCCCTGAGTGTCAATTTCCTGAACTATAAGACTGATAGGATTTATGCCTTCAAAGTTTTAATGAGTTTTGGAGTGATGTATATGATACATGGTCCATATTCAACTAACATGACTCAACCAGCATTACATTCACATATTAGATTAGATGCCTGACATGAACCCTACATGACAACTCAAAATTAATTCGATTTTTTCTTCATTGAAACTCACCCATTTTTTTATGTACTATTACTGTTTCATATTTCCTGAAGTTAAAATAAATACTTCCAGTGTGGTAGACATATGAAAACCATATAGATTATGGTACTATGTGCAAAGGACTCAAAAATAAAGACTGATGATTGATAAAGATTTCTGATAATAATTCTCAACAAGCACTTTTGCGTTGGGAACTCTTAGAGTTGCCCCTTCCACCCCCCAAAAAAGAAGAAAACATAATTAAAAAAGAGAATATATTTCTTACATTTTCCACAGTTTTTTGTGTTGCAGAATTTAAGAGTAAAACATAATGACAGGGTTACAAAGCCCACATTATGGAATTTATATAATTCAGCACAAATATCCATCTCGTCCATCTCATCTTAAAGATGAGAACAAAATAATCAGACCAAGATGCAGAGATCGATAATCCAGGCTGAGAGAACGGCGTCTTCAAATGATTGAAGGCTAGAGAGAGCATTAATATAGTTCAGCATCTTTTGGATATGGAATATAAGATATAGGACCAATAGTTAAGCGAGGGGATTATAGAAATAAGCTATAAATGATTTGTATGTCATCCATTTAGGGGAATCAGACTATCAGTGTTTTACTGCAGAAATATCACTCTGAACTTCAGTGTAGAAAATGGAATAAAGGGGCACCTGGGTGGCTCAGTTGGTTATACATCTTCCTTCGGCTCACGTCATGATCCTGGGGTCCTCCGATCGAGTCCCGCATTAGGCTCCCTGCTTAGCGGGGAGCCTGCTTCTCCCCTCCTTCTGCTGCTCCCCCTGCTTATGCACTTGCTCTCTCTCTCTCTCTGTCAAATAAATAAATAAAATCTAAAAAAAAAAAGAAAATGGAATAAAATCAGATGTAAGGATACCACTTTAGAGGCAGTCTTAGTAATCTAAGAGATGATAGAAGACCCAAAATATGGATTAATTAGGGGTGAAATTGACTAGACTTGATCATTCTGATGAAAGAAAAGGAAAGACACTAGTCTCCAGACTAGTGTCATTCACTAGTCATGGTAGCCCAGGACTCAGGAGAGACATCTTAGGTGGAGACATCATATTAGAAATTAGCAGTGGTTTTAATGTTCAGGTAAGAATTTAGTGTTGTTTACTTCATACAGTTTTTAGACATTTTGTAATCTATAAACCACTACTTTGTTCAATTGCAATGATTATCCAGTTTTGTTAATTAAATAATTTTTAAATATTTTGAAAAATATCAATAAAATATTACTCCCTTCTATAATATTTATTTTAATATTTTAGTCCTGAATTAGCTTGGAATTCTTTAATCATATCTTTTCTGTCCCCTTACACCCATGGTGTAAATCTTAAAAGTTGATACACTTTTATGTAAAAGATAAGGTTTTCGAGGAGCAGCATAATTACAGTTGTTTTGACCACTAAAGTACATCAAATATTTGGGTAATGATACATTTTATGAAGTAACTTTTCAACAGTTCTAATTTTTTTAGGCCAAAAGACAGCCATGAAATTTCATTATAGCATTTCAGATTAGAGGCTGGGAGTTTATTTATATATATGTGTGTGTATTGCTTTGTGTTTGTTCATTTTACTCTGTAGATTAGACAATAACTTACTACTTGACCAAATTTTCAGAAAAGGATTACATTATTAACAATTGTGAAATGTGATTCTTATTTTTAAGCCACAGTTGGCGAATACCTACTTTCTGAACTAGATTCCTGCAGCTCAGAATTCCATTAAAGAATGCATTTGGAGGTTTCATAGCATTCTCTCCAGGGGATTATTAAATTGTGTTTATTATCATCACCATAATACATAACAATTAAAAATCTATGTCTCTATAAAAAGCCATATGAGAAATCATAGACCTGTTATATAAAAAAGGAAAATATATTTTGACATATTAAACTTCTTATGTATGGATAAGAACTACACAGTAATTATAGAGGAACAATTTAAAACTGACCTGTGCAAGCAGATAAAGCACTATTAAAGACTGACTAAAAAGGCATCACATGGGATCTTTGTTCATTTATTTCTTCATTAAATGATTTGTTTTACTCTTATTAAAAAATAAAATTTTACTAAAACCTTACCAGATGTAGAAGCCCTCACTTTCATAATCTACATTTCTCACATAAGGCAGAAAATCTAATATTATTGGATCTAATTGGCCAAAATATTAAGCTCCCAAAGGGAGTTTTTCTCCTTCATTATCTAATTCTGCAAGCCTTTTCTCTGCATTCAGCTCAGTCATTTCTGATCCTTAGTGAGCACAACATCTGTGATTTTGATAAGTCTTCCTAATGATGCCAAATCTGTGGCAAATGACCCACACATTTCAAATAATATCCACATAAGCTAAGAATAAAAGTAATTTATCCTTTTGTCTGGAACAGGTGCTTCTGGAACGACTTTCACTAAGTCATGCTTCGGTTTGATTCCCACAGCTGTGAGACTATGTCCCAAGCAGGTGACAGATTGCTTATCCACTAAATTAACATTTGTCACTTTAAATAATGCAAACATGATTCCAGTTCCTCCATATCATTACCTTTATGTCATTTGGAATGTTCATTATACAAATATGCCATCCTAGCTTTACCTTGAAAACTACTGAAGCCACTCTTTGTAACACGGAAGCTACTGAAACAAATCTAAGGAACATTCTGTGTAATTCTAAATGTCTATTTCCACTCAGTAATGTAAAATGGCAGATGAGAAGTGTATTGTTCAATTTTTTGTTTTGTAACTTTGTGCACTCACAAGGTCCTATGTACTTGATTTCAGCTCCTTGTTGGGACCTAGAAACATCAGTGATGTTTTCCGTTTCACTTTCATTTCACTTTGAACATCGCAGTCATTCCCTGCCTCACTTTGATATCTCTTGATTTTCCTAGCAGAGACAAAACAACAGTGATGTAATATTTAGAAAAAGTGATATTTAAGGAAAGATTTGGTACACATTTACAATAGATCAAGCAAACATAATTCAATATAGCATTCACCAGACAATCCCAGTGTTTCTCTATTATTAACCGACCCTGAAAGTCTCAACATTCTATCTTCACCTTCTGCAGGAGATCCAGTCAGTGGTACTCGCTTATGTACTCAGCCCTCACTGTTCCCATACAGGTGGACAGCTCCTTATTCTGAGCAACTATGACATGTATCTTATGGCCATATCAATCTAAAACTCCAAGGAGTAGAGACTATGTCTAATCCTAACCTGGTATTCCCCATTGTTCAGAGGATTAGTATTCTCTATTGTTCTTGGCATAATACTTTGCAGAGACAGGCAAGTAATATATACAGTGAATATGTATGCATTAATGGGCTTAATTGCTTGGTTGGTAATTATGGTACAGATAATAAGTTGCTTCCTTTTAAGCTCTTTGAAAACAATACAAATATGTTAACTGTTCAAATTTGAAAATTACTTGTATTAAAGGCATTCCAAATACTTGTAGGCAAATTTTTATCTCTTTCATTGAACATTGCTAGAAATAAACCCAGAATTAAGACTGTAATATAGCTGTTAACTGCTTCTTCTGATTTTTTATAGAAATTATGCATAGATACATAGCAATACTGCTTTTCATCAGATTCAAAGGCTTTAAAGAACCAAGTTTTGTTGAGTTTCTTTTTTTCCTCAGGGTTTGTTTTTGTTGTTTTTTCTACAATCGGCAGAAACAAAATAAGGTAATACTCGTAATAAGAAACAAGTTTCATAATGTTCTGGTCCTTCAAATATAAAAAGTGAGAAGGAAAATTGTCTCTGTATCCTTCAGGAAAATTATCTCTTTTAGTAGCTTGCAAGTAATTTAGGAAATATATGTTCCATTAGCATGGTAGAGCTGGCTGCTGGGGATAAGGTACATAATTTGAAATTGGCTAAAGCTTTAATCATTTAAAAAAATTACTCAGTCTTCAGAGACTAGAAAACAGAGCAGGGACTGTTTATCACAATTATGTAATGTTTTAATTAAGCAAGAAATAATAAGAAAGAGTTAAATCTGTTTTATTTTCCAATTCAATTGAACTCAAATTTTAGTATATGAAAGTCCCAGGAGTCTGTGTTAAGAATTCCTGGGAACTACTCTACTCCTACACGTTGAAATATCTCTGTATGTAAGGGTCCATTTTGAGAAGTACTTTAGGAAATTCTGAGCCAGTGAAGATTCATACCAACCTTCAAAAGTTTCCTTGAAGTTTACTTAGAATGGGACAGTCATGGTTCAGGGCATAGAGTAAGTATATGATAAACACTTGATGGATGATGTTCTAAATACTATAGACCTGCACATTAGTCTAAGACTATAACTTTGACCACAGCAGTTAAACAAATATAATCTAACTTTTGTTAACAATTAAAAAGGGATGATACTTGTTCTTATGGTAAACACTATTTAATGAATGTTAATTTCACAGCATAAATGGTACATATACTGATTTCATGTGAAAATTATGTTAACTAAAAGAATGACAGCTTTTTGCCTTACTTTTTTCCATCCATTATCCATAATCATTATTCCCCAAGTAGTTTGTACAAAATTCAATCACTCTGTTCAGTTATCATTATTATTAGCTATTGATTTAGAATTTCTTCTAAATAGTCTCTTAAGATAGAGTCCAGAATCTGAATCACAGTGAGCAACATTTTATCAAAATGATAATGCTGGCCAAGATAATAAATATAGGGACAAAATTTAAAGAACTTGATTATTGTTAATTTATTCTGAGTCTTACTCTTGTAGGTACACATTTTCTGATCATGTGTAATTACATATAGTTATATACAGAGAGAAAGTTATTTTTAGTGTTCATTTGATGCTTTCTTAAAATGTATGTACAATATCGTTTATCATATTGCTTATTTTTTTAAAGACTTATTTATTTAAGAGAAAGAGAGAGAGCAGGAGGGAGGGGCAGAGGTAGAGGGAGAGAGAGAAACCCAAGCAGACTCTGTGCTGAGTGAGGAGCTGGATGTGGGGCTCCATCTCAGGACTCTGAGATCATGACCTGAAACGAAACCAAGAGTCAGTCACTCAACCAACTGCACCACCCAGGTGCCCCATGCTTATTTTAAATTTCTGTTTTCCATTATACAAAATATCTGTTATAATAAATGAACAAAAATGCTCATATGTAGGTCCTTTTTTTTTTTTTTTTTTTGTCTTCCAAGTAAATAATCTGTGACCTGGGGTACATCTTCTCATTCTTTGAACTGAACAATTCTTACATCTAAACAAGGACAAAATTGCTTTGAACTAGTTATCTCCAAACCCATCTCAAATGTCATTTTGTAAATTAATACCAGGGGCGCCTGGGTGGCTCAGTTGGTTGAGCAACTGCCTTCGGCTCAGGTCATGATCCTGGAGTCCCGGGATCGAGTCCCGCATCGGGCTCCCTGCTCAGCAGGGAGTCTGCTTCTCCCTCTGACCCTCTTCCCTCTCGTGCGCTCTATCTCTCATTCTCTCTCTCTCAAATAAATAAATAAAATCTTTAAAAAAAAAAAGTAAATTAATACCAGGATGTTGGGATTGTGAAATATCCACAAACTTAGTTATTTGTTCATTCATTTACCCAACCAGCAGCTCCCAGATGCTAGATTTTACATATAAAGGGTGGATGACATGACCCCTAAACTAAATAGCAAAAAATGTGTAGAGATCTTAATTGTTTTACATTCCTACACTAATAATTAGATAAAAACAAACAAAAATTCATTACTCTACTCCAAAACTAAACAAGTTACTGAATTCAAAATTTCTTTGGAATTTCTCATTCATTCATTCAACATATGCTTATAAAGTTCTTATTTTACCACCATGTTCTACAAGAGGCTATAGAGATACACATATAAGGAGCTCAAGCCTAATGAAGACAGCATACATGTAAATAAGTAATCATCATGCATTTTAGCATGCAAAAATGATAAATACTGCTCTGACACTCTAAGTAATTTTTTGAATACGATGGTAATTAAATTTTTTATGAATATTTATGTGTTAGGTTATAGATACAAAGACCCAAATGTTTAAGCATCTAGTTAGGGACACACACACACACACTCACTTACTCACATGTAATCCTTTAAAAAAAAATGAAGTGAAAGGCTAGAAAAGTAAATGTTTTCATTGACTAATTTGTGCAAGGCATGAATTAGGTAGTTTATATAAATTATATTTGATCATAATCAACTTAGTGACTATAGCAACATTAGTAAATATTTTAAAATATTAAATATAGTAAACATTGTAATCTTTTAAAACAAAAAGAGTGAGCAGAGAGACCAAGTAACTTCTGCAGTAATTAGCACAATCAGTTCAAACCCACATCTGTCTGATCATCACGATGTGCTCTCCATTATTCTTCACTTTGTTAACAGTGCAAGTTAGAATAAAAAGAAAAAGCAAGATAACATGGGCTGCAGTAAAAGTTTCTGCAAGATTTGATGGTGTTTTTCACATAAGATTTGAAAAAGTTGTAGAAGACTTGAAAGTGGTGGGATGTGAGTCAAAATTTGAAAGATGAATGTGGTTTGAAATATGAAATAATGTTGCATATATGAAACATAGTGAAGTTACGGCATTCTTTGAGGATTGAGCATAATTACTAAAACAGATATTTTCCATAGAGAGGGCACTTATCAACTAAGGAGAAATAAACATTTGGGTAATAATAAATAGATCAGTCTTGCAAAACATTGAATTTTAAACCTTTGTGTGCATAAGATACATGGAGTAAGTGTTAAAAATGTAAATCCTCAGTCTTTCCAGAGTCCAACTCATTAGCATCTCTGGGAGTGAGACCCTGAAATGATTATTTGAATAAACAACTAGATGCTTTTGATGCATGTGGCTTGAGGACTATACTTTGAGAAATATCGGCTTCTAGGGAATAATAATATATTCACATGGTGAGATAAGACAGAGGTAAAGAGGTAGATAAAGTCATCGATTTTGAACACAAATTTTAGGTGATAAGAGGCCTTTAAATATTTGTTTGTTTTTTGTTTAAAATAAAATGGGATTTTCAACTCAATCTATTCTAAATGCTAATTGAAGTTAATCATATACCTCTCCATATGATTTTGGTAAATACTAATTAAAAAAGACAGGACTTTTTATTGTTTTCCAAAGATGTGAAATCTATAAAAATAATGGCAGCTAACATTTAATTAGCCCTTAATATGTGCCAAACACTCTTCAGAGTGTTTCATAGGTAAATTATTTAAGACCATAGCAATCCAATGAGTTATATGTTATTACTGTCTCCATTTTACAGGATAGATAATTGAGAGCAAGAGGCTAGATGACTTACTCCAAAACTAATCAAAGTGACATAGCTGAATACAAAGCTCACAGTCTTAATCAGTATGATGTACTGATATGGTGATTTCAACTATTTTCATGGCAAATATTCAAATTAATGTGTAGTGAAAATTTTTCAGTTTATTTATTTTTATTCAGTAAATACTTTCCAAATACTTATAGCATTTCCCCTAAAACACTAGAAAAGTTTTAAAGATTATTTTTGAGTATAAAATGTCACTATGGAAATCATTTTAGGTATATTTGACATAAATCTTTGCCATTTAGTTTACTTCCATCCATCTTTGTCTTCGATGTATAGAAATGTGTCCACAAATAATGGAAAAATAAATGTAAATTCACTTAAATGTGTGGAAAAACCTATAACCAGTGTCAACTGTCAAGTGAATTAGAAGAACGGAATGAGTAATGACTGAGTATATATAATTCTGCTGATGGTGTGGATTTACAGATACATATGTGACATTTGTCCCACAAAGAAAGACAGAGACGAGTGAACTGTTTTAAACACATTAAGTGTATCTTTGGGGAATTTATGAAAAACTTTTCTTAAAGTAGGTTACTTGGATTGGTGTATTTACACCTTTACATAGCACCCACCCCAGAAGGACCAATTCAATATGGAAATGACAAGTCCTTGACTACTTGTACTAAAACTTCCCTTGTAAAAAGCAAGAGCAAAAGCAAAACCCAAAATGTATACATGCGTCCCCACAAATACAAATATAAACAAAACAAAAATATAAATAATAAATAAAAATCTTAAAGTAGAAATCACTTCTCATATGAATTTTTAAAACTTTAAAATACATATTAATTGGAGTGTTTGAGGCCAACCATCAAAAGTTGTAGATGTGTTTTTCCTATTAAATTAGTGGGAAGTTTCTGAAATATTGGTCAAAAACAATTATACATTTGAGAGATATGTTCAATGAAATGGAGTTTGGCAAGGAAATTGTGCTGTTTGGAAAGATCCCATATATGCAACTTACTAGTCTAAGCACCACCTTTTTCTACTTCGGTTTGTTTTACATAAAGGGGACTGTTAGAATGTGCCTTTACAGTTCTTCTTAGCACTAAATGTGCTAATTCAGGTAAAAGATTTCTAGAGCATGGTAAGATCTCTACGATCATTTAGCTATTTATATCACCTTCACTATTATCTCTGAAAAAAACAATAAGATATAATTGGCAACAGACAAATCTTTATCTTAATGTTTATGTCAATTAAAGAAGGAAACCATTTATAATGTGAAAGCATTTAAAAATTAAAAAAAAACGAAGGGAAAAAGAAAATAACTTCTAGAACATAAACAAAATTATGTGAGCTTGGAATCGGCAAGAAGTTAGTTAAATAGACTACAAAGCACAAAATACAAAAGAACATCTTGAGAAGTTGAACCTCATCAAAATTAAGCACTTTTGCTCCTCACAGGTCACCAATAGGAAAATGAAATAGCAAGTCACAGATTGGGAGAAAATATTCACTGGGTGCATATCTGATAAAGGATTAGCTTTGAGAACCCTTACAAGTCAATAATAACAGTACAAATCAACTCATTATGAAAAAAAAGATAATTCACAAAAGAACAATAAGAAGTATCAAAAGATGCTTAACACCATTATTCATTAGATAAATGTAAATTGAAATCATAAGGGAACACCCATACACAAGCATTATATTGGCTAATATTAAAAAGACTGACCATTCCAAAATGTTATTGAAGATGTGAAGGAAATAGAACTCTCATATACAGCTGGTGGGAATGTAAAATGATATAACCAATCTGGAGAAATGTTTGGAAATCTTTTTTGAAAAATGAAACTTATCATGTGATCCATCCAGGAACAGTTACATTAATGAGACCCAGTGAAAAATAGAAATATAAAATATAAATAAATGAACAAATAAACTGAGACCATGAGAGTTTCTCAAGTAGACTCGAGAGTACTCTCTCTGTTCTCATTTTTTTCTAGAAACATACAATTTTATCAAGTTAAGAAACAGTTGCTCTTTGCTAGGAACCTAGAAATCAACTATTTATGTAATTTAATCATGAATTCCCATGCTTTGTTCAGACTGTGATTTAGAAGTCCATTACCAAGAGCATTGAAATTTTTATTCCATGTTTCATATGTTACATTTATCTTGATCCCAAAACCTAAAGGAGCTCTTTATCTCAGGACTGTGTAGACAGTAACATAATTGAGAATGACTAAATCTGAAATTCAGAAGGGGATAAATATGCAAATCTTACAGACATGTAACTCACTGATGGGTATTTGAGATACATAATTAATTTCTCAACAAGAAGGAATTTGTAAATTTCATTAACAAGTGAATCTACCTGTGCTTGGATCAGATTCCCTGCTTTATTCATCGCCCTGTTTCTTTATTACCCCATGATTATTTTCTGTGTTCACTTTCAAATGCACTGGGGACTACAAACAAACAGAAATAAATGAGCAAAACCAACAAAAACCTTTTCTTCCATCAGGATTGATACACTAACTGCTGAGCACAGTCAGCCTCTCTGTTTCAGGTCAATAATGAGTTTCAGTGAGAAATGATCCCTGGCTATATTTCCAGAGGTTCAATTTCTGTTCCTTCTTGATACTGCATAAGTTTCCAAGATTTCTAAATATGAAATAAGCTCCACTTTTAGATACCTCTGCAAAATATCAACTCTTGCTGTCCTGGTCTCTGTTTACTCTCACTTAGAAATGCTTAACTTGCCGGTCTGAGACCTGGGACATACTGCTGCCTTAGGGTTATGGCCCATTCAAACTTGAAAGAAAAAGAGAAAGAAGAAAGAAAGAAGAAAGAAGAAAGAAAGAAAGAAGAAAGAAAAAGGCCATTCCAAGTTGAACATTACATCAGGAAAACCCTCTTTTACTGATCAGATTTTACTAACTTTATGCTACTACATGCTATAAGCAGGCAAAAAATAAACCAGAAAAAATATCGGAAAAACTATGGTGTCTAATGTCTTGATTTCTACTTTGTATGTTTTAACATTTGAAACGACTACGAGACAAGCAAGTGAAGATCTCAAGAAGATAGTTAAGCATATTATGAGTTCAGTGAAGAGCTCTAGTCTGGAATAAGAACTAGAGAGTCATTTGGAAAAAAATCACACATAAATTCGGAATAGATGAAATCAGTTAGGAAAAGAGTGTGATAGAGAAAAGAAAGGGGGATAAGTTCTACTAAGAAAACAACATTTACAGGAGTAGTTAAGGAGAAGAGGAAATTACATAAAACTGCCAAATCTAAAGAAGAAAACTGGAAATGTATGGGTCAAGTGCACCAAGAGAGGAAGTATTCCAAAAAGAGGGTATTGCCTATTTGGGATGCTGTTGACTGGACAAATAAAAGGGTAACAGCAAAGGGACCACTGGGATTTTCAACATGAAGAAAATTGACGTGCTTTCAAGCAAGAGGAGCGTTAGAGCAGAAAACTGGGTTAAAGGGTGAGAAAGTGCAAAGAACAGTATAAAAAAAAGTATGAAAACCTTAAACAAATTCTGTTATAAGATGGGTGCCTGAGTGGCTCAGTTGGTTGGGAGACTGCCTTCGGCTCAGGTCATGATCCTGGAGTCCTGGGATCGAGTCCCGCATCGGGCTCCCTGCTCGGCGGGGGTCTGCTTGTCCCTCTGACCCTCCCCCCTCTCATGCTCTCTCTGTCTCTCTCATTCTCTCCCTCTCTCAAGTAAATAAATAAAATCTTTAAAAACAATTCTGTTATAAGACAAACCTGGAAGGGTAGATAGAATCTAGCGGTGGTTAAGTTATTTTTCCTCTGTGTTTTGATAAGAGATACCAGAAGATGGTAGATTTGATCCACAGACAGGAAGGCATTGTTGATACCGAAGAGAACACAACCTAAAGAAAAATGTCCTGAAAAATGTCTAAAGGGGTTCACAAAATCACAAGTGGTGGGCTTAATTCTAAGGCTTTGATTCCAAGTAAGGATTCATTGTAGAAGTAAAGCTTCTAAAGATGATTGGGGAGAACAAGGATTGTACTGTCCTATGTATATTGTTGTTGGAAGAGTAGAAAATTTCCCCTGATGACTTCTTTCCCCCTGTAAGAATATGGTGAACTCATCTTTAAGAGAATTATGAATGTGTGGGGACATTTTTGGACTTCATTAAATCTGAAAAGTTTTGAGTGTGAGTGGCGTAATATACAAAAGTTTTAAGCAATTTATTATCTTATATTACACAGATTTACTATTTTACTTTATAAGAAATCTGAAGGTAGATGGTTCCGGTTGATTGATTTAGTAGGACACTGGTAACCTCAAAAATCTCCTGGTTTTTGTATGTTTCTTTATTCTTTCTTTTTTTTTTTTTTACCTTTTTATGTTTCTACTGCCACTGCTAGTACATTTTTTTTCTACGCACATGGTCACAAGATAGAGGCACCCACTGCAGGCATAACTTTCTCAAATGCCTTTGGTCAAAGGTGAAATGAGCAATTTTTTTCTTAATGTGTTTCTCTTTTAGTAAGAAGGAAAAATTTCCCTTAAGTTCTTTCATCAGATATTACCAGGCATTTAATTGATCAGAATGTAATGACATCCCCGTGCTTAAACCAATCATGGACAAAGGGAAAAGGGATTACTATTATTGGATTTGAAGTGGTATTATTTATTCTGAGGATTTGCGGATAGGTGCAACTTCCTAGAGCTTTGGGGGATGTCTTTCTCAAAATGAAGATACTGTTAATAAATTAGAAGAGGGAAATGACCCTGAAATAGACAGGTAACAAATAGTTCTACAATAAGCAAAATGGAGAAAATATAAAACGTGAAAGAACACATTTCAATAGCAATGTTTAGTTTCACTGCCAAGCAATTTTGCATGAATATTTGAGTTATAATAACATATATTCAAAGTAATTTTACATTTGAAATTTCCCAAATTTGTAATTGATAAGAGCTTTACAAAATATTTGTGCTTATGGACTTATCTAACATCATGTTTTTTACTATTTCAAACATTCTACAAGGCCCAGGATTCCTCTTCTCATCCCCATTCTCAGGACAGGCAGACAAAAAGTGACTTCTCAATCAAGCAGTAATGGGCATGATCTCATGGACACTGCTTTTCTCATACCTCCATCTTTTATGCTCAATATCATCTTTTGTGACATGGAAATACATCTGTCCTTTTATCACTGAATACTTTGGAGAGATTTATAAATTGAACAATGTAGAAATTTTTATGATCTATCACAATACAGAAATTAAAGGACATCTTAGGCTTCTTATACTTTGTTTTTTTCTTATATATTTATAATGTAAAAGAATCAG
Organism: Callorhinus ursinus; assembly: GCF_003265705.2. NCBI lineage: Eukaryota > Metazoa > Chordata > Mammalia > Carnivora > Otariidae > Callorhinus > Callorhinus ursinus. Next base: position 111,043,788 of record NW_027397066.1, on the reverse strand, counting down.
TTTTATGTGACTGGAATAGTTTCAACTTTGCTGTTTTTTACTTTCCTAGCAATAGTTTACAAGATTCATTTTTATTCATACAAAGAAATTAATATTGCATGCAGAGTGATTAAAAGTTCCTTTAACTTCCTGAAGCAGAAATGTTAAGGATTACCTGCTCCACCAGTAGAGACATTTTAGAGAGAATGTCAGAGTAAAGCCATGTTTATTTTGGGGGATGGTAATATTTAATAGAATCAAAATTACATAATAACCAAAATCATAATAACAGTATAAGTTTGGGGATAGTGGTGATATAAAGATATCAATACATTGACTATAATAGTTAGAATCTGGATATTCATATTTATTTATGATGAAATTAACTAGACACTGCTTCCCTCTCTGACCAGAAACTAGAAACACTGAGAGGAAACTCAGTGGAAACTAAATTTAGGTTGTGAAAAGTTTACGAATCTTGCTTACCTTGAGGTGCAAGTGATATAAATTTAAGGACTGACAGCATAAGGTGGTCACAATGGCCACTTTTATAATGGAGATCACTGAATATTTCCTGGCACTCTAAGAGACAATGTACTTTAATGTAGATTATATTGATTTACCCTAAGATAACTGTTTCCTCTTACCTTGCAATAACATGGAGCAAATCAATGCAATCTGCATTTCAATACTTTGTTTTACTGACTTTTTAATAGAGATGGTTTGAAAAATTTGATTAGAGGAAAATATGCCCACACCTACTAATAACTGAACTGCATACAGGTAGGAAATTAGAGAGCAAAATAAATAACTTTATTTTTAAATCCATCAAAGCAATTAATGTTTCTCTATTCTAGAAAATTTACTGATGATGTGACCTTGCTCACTTTGTCATAGTGTCTAAAAGGCTCTGCTTAAAAGCATTCATATCACACTATGAAGGCTATATTACATGATTCCATTAAAATATAAGCAGTAAAAAAGTACTGCCAATAAATGTAGAATAAGTTCACCACATCTCAATTTTTTGAATTTTTATTTATGTATTTATTTATTTACTTATTTATTTAGTTTTTTAGCAATCCAACATTTTCATGACTATAGACGTATTACTTCAATGTGGTAAATTGTCTCTTAATCCACTGAGATTTTGTGAAAGGTTTAGGCCACCCTTCTTCCATAGTTGTCTTATATTCTTATCAGTAGAGAGACACAGTTGGAAGGCAATGACCAGGTGTATCGATGGTTCTACTGTCATTGCTACACTGGCCAAGGCTTAATGTATTATAAATCTGAAAAATAAATCAAAGAGGCCAATGAAGGAAACACAAGTCCACCAGGAAGGGACATCTGGTGTAATGTATAAATAGTGTTCATCTTAATGTAGGTCAATGCAGGGGGAGTTGTTAACAGTTGTTCATGTTAACATTTTTTTTTGTTATGTTCTTATTATATTTGAGTATCAAGGAAGATCACATAAGGAAGATTATGAAGCCAAGATGTTATTAAATATTTGATAAAATTCATTTAGGAATGAAATAAATGGATAATTTATTATTCATCCACTTGAGAAGAAAAAGAAGAGAAAGAGATCAGAGAAAGAAGAGAAAGATTCTTTGTCCTCCAGGAGCAGTAACAGTTAAAATACCTTGTTGCTCCAATAAAAATAATTAAAGAGCCTTAATAAGCCTTAAAGATGTTCTTCAATTAATGTAGTTGGAAGGCATAAAATTATCTACAGTTACTTTAATCTTTCATCTACTTCTCTAATTTTTCACATCTCTGAATATTCAGCCAACCCTTAGCTCTTTTTCCTAAATCCGTATGCATATTTTTCTTGTTCAGTTGCATCTTACATTTATTGTATGTGTTTATATTATTTTGAATTTTATTTACTATACAATCATTTCCTCCCAGAGAGATTTTAGTTCTAAGCACACACACACACACACACACACACACACACACACACACCCCCCACAGGTAAATTCTCTGTATCATAAATTATTGGGCTTGTTTCACAGTAGAACTTAACTTTAGGATAAAATCTAATAAAGTGAAATTCTAATATTTTCATTCTCCTGATCACTAAATCCAAATTATAAGGATATTTACAAGAACATTTCAAAATTTATTTTTATGAACTTCAGAAATTATTAACATTTACAAGAGCATTTTCAATTGACATCATAAGAAACCTTGTTAGGCCGTTTGAAAGTACATTTATAAGACCATTTACAGTTAAAAGAAATTTTTAAGATGACATGTTCCTTATCATGTGATTTTATTAAATTATATACATGTAACTGGTTACATATATGTGAACAATCACAAGAGGTGGTAAATAACCAAAAAGTAATTTTCAGCATTTTTAAGTTTGATTTTAACTTTACGTAAAGAATGCACTATTATCCTTACTTTTAGAACAATTTCTTATGGGTTTAGTCAAAATGGAATGTGCAAATGTATGCCCTGAGGTTACGTGTTGTATTTAAAGTGGTTAAAAATCTATGTACTGATTTTCATATTGAAACTTATGCACTGTTTATCTCTTACTTTAATTACTATGACTAAAAATATTATCAGGGGTGCCTCAGTGACTCAATCAGTTAAGCATCAGAGTTGGTTTCAGCTCAGGTCATAATCCCAGGGTCACGAAATTGAGCTCCAGGTAAGGCCCTGGCCTCAGCAGGGAGTGGGGCTTAAAGATTCTCTCTCACTGCCCCTCCCACCACTCATGCATGCTTTCTCTCTCTCTCCCTCTCTCTCTCTCTCTCAAATAAATAAATCTTTAAAAAATATTATTAGACTTTGGTATTTTAGATAATTTATGGTTGCTCAAACTTTAGGAATATGGCACACAAGAATCTGTCTCACAAAGAGGAATTTATCGTCAAAATGTTAAGGTATAAATACATAGAGGAATTTCATATTATTCAACACTACTTTTTAAAAAGTTGAAAAATAAAGGAATATTTATAGTTTGATAATGGTTACATCCTCCAAATATGCAGGAAAATCCCACTTAATGGATGAGCTGTAGACATATTCACTTTAATATCAGGAAAATATGTGGATATTTTGTTTTACTAGTATTGTTTCAAATAATACTTGCCAATGCTCTAAAGTAATAGAAAAAAAATTGGAAGGAAATAGATGGAGCTTCCATTATTTGAAGATGATCTGATCATCTCTGTGAAAAATGTAACAAAATCAACAAGTTTTTAAGTAATTGAGAATTATGGTAACATTTGGTCATATGTAACAGAAATTTTTCTGCACCAGCAAAAGGCAATTAGAAAATGCAATAAGACCTGCTAGAGTATGATAAATAGGGTACAAAACATAAATCATATTTAATTCAGTATTGCATTATTACCAGTTAATAAAATGCTCTGACCAATCTGAGCTGGCAGGATTCTGCAGCCTGATCCTAGATGGCTTGCAACATCAACAGTAAACATCAGTTTGGGAGTCCTCCTACTCTATATAGCAGTTATATATCTGTAAACAGACAGACAAAGGGCAGTTGTCTGCTCTGTCTTCAACCTGATGAAGACGACTCTTGGTGCTGTGGTATTTAGTGTCTTCCAAAAAAGAACAGCAATTGAAGGACTATCTACCTGGATGTTACCTATACTTTGATCCAAATCCAGGAAAACTGGGCCGGAAGAAAAGTAACGACTCAGAGACACACTGTGCCTCCCTGGAGTTGCCGAAACGAACATTTCTCTAAGTGCAGTTCCATCTCTTCCATGTCCCCTTGCTCCTGTAAACAATAATGACTATTATTATTTTTATCTCACTCCTGCTTTGAATGGGGATTGATAGAAGTACAAGGAAAGCCGGTCACCTAATGTCTTAGATCTCAATTAGGTACATAACAATGGACTTTTACTGTGCTACAGAATATAATATTCATTTATAATTCAAAATAGTAATAAAGGTTCTAATATCTTAGGAAATAACTGGACAAGAAATTTTCAACACTGTCAGAAAAATTTTATAACCCTTGACAATATAAACATCCCATAGTATTCTATTAAAATTATCTAAATAGGTAAAAATTTCCTAACATAGTAATGGATTAAATGATTGATACCTGCTTCTCAAACTAAACTAGTAACTAAATGCAACCCCACTCAAATTTTTATTTTGAAAAATAAAGATCATTAACTAATGTATGTTTGAAAAAAGGAAAAGCATGATGGGGGCTCACCCTACTGAATATTTGCACACAGCAAGAAGCCACAGAGTATAAAGCAATAGTTCAGAATGGAAAAATAAGAGATAACCTATGTTCGTATGGTAACCAATATAAGATAAAGCCGTCATCGAAATCAATGAAGAAAGGATACAGGTTCCATATGTGATCTTGGGAAAACTGGATCACTATTTGGAGAAAAAATAAAACCAGATTTTTAACTTACACTAAATAAAACAATGGAATCCAAAAGGAGGACAAAACGTTGAGAATATTAATACTAGTTAAGTAGTCGTGGGAAGTACTTCTTAAACAGGAGCCATGTACCACAAATAGTTAAGAAAGTTGTTGATTTCTTTATATTACATTAAAACTGCCTTTGCACAAAAGATAAGCAGAGACAATTTACCAGCGAGATAATTGTCTGGGAGAATATACTTGTGAAATGGTCAAGGAGGACATGATATCTAATATATGCAAATGATTCCTACAAATCAAGGAACAAAAATAGAAAAATACACAAAGGATATGCAATACCAGACCTGGATATACATCCCAAAGAAAGATTACTTAGGTTCATGAGAGGAAACATAAAAATATTTATCCCAATTCCCTTTGTAGTGGTAAAGAGTTGTGGCAACGCAGTGTCAACCAATAGCGGTATAGCTAATAAAATGTAAATACTATGCTGCAGGAAGGAAATCTCAATGTAGCTCTATCTACGTGTGTCCTTGTGTCTTTAAAGAAAAATAATTTAAGTACAATGCAAGTAACAATATAAGTAACGGGAACAAGTAAGAAACAGAAAAGGATGTGTTTTGGCCACATTACACTAATGACGGATCCCATCCAACATTTGGTTGCAGTGTCAAAACTGATGATGGCATACTCATTAGGTTTTCTGAGGAGAGTAGAGTGACTCCCAAACTGATCAAAAAGATGGCTTAAGTGAGTGGGAAAGGAGACCAGCTGGAATTTTTAATTTTTTAATGGTTAAGATGCAGGCTGGCATGAGTGTTGCCATGCATAGGAAGGGACTTCATAATTGAAACTTCCTAACTGGGTCAAAGGAGAGAGCATCCATGCTTTCTTAGCAGCTTATTTAGCTGTGAGGCAAAGGAAAGGGGGATGGTTGAAGCTTTAAAGCTGTATCAGTAAACATCCAAAAATGAACTCAGACTTTTTATTATAAGATCTGTACAAGAATAGCATTTATATATCTGTAAACAGACAGGCAGACACAGACACACACACACACACACAGACACACAGACACACACACACACATACACACACACACACACACACACACACACACACACACACACCACACACCCCAGAATGTATTTCCCAAGAGTTGGTACACATTCAAAATCTACCAGTTCACTAGAGTTGAAACCTATACAAGAAGAGGGGAAGTGACCTAGTAATCTCAAAAATGCCTGTTGATTATGGAATAGAAAAACAGATTATCATAATAAAAATAGCAACCACTGATTAATGATATGCCATTTCTTAAAAGCATTATATGCATTATCTTACAGAATCTACCTTTTAAATAATTCAAAGGAAACCAAGTCTACGAGAGTTTACACCAAAGATATTTTACTAGAACTTGGAAAACTATCTCTGCCCATTGCAGGATCTCTGTTTCTAGTGACTCAATTATGACAGACATACTATGTCTTTCCCTTAGAGAATGTTTTACAAGCTGTGACACATTTGTATCCATATCTCTTTATTTGAATGTTCATAACCTGTCACTGAAAAATGGTACCTTTTGTAGCAAACCTGAAGATGTGCCTAAGAAGTGCTAGAAGTGGTGATTATAATATAGGAAGAAACCTTGTTTAATAAAAATATGTATCCAGAGGTAGCCATTATTTTTTTCCTTTTGGCTATGCTATCCTTTGTGAAATAGAGTAGGAATCTAGCTGAAACTTTCAATACATGGTGAAATATTTATATGTTATGTCTTGCTTCTACAACTAGATCTTGACCATAAAAAATTTAAGAAAAAAATATAACATTTGCAAAGTGAACAACTGTGGCATTCACTTCTTTGTCTTATCTAGAAAATGTCACTTGATTTTTTTCTAATTTTTTGCACTTGTCTCTACTTGAATTGTAAAATATACCCTAATATCTGCATGTCTTCTTTCCTCAGTTCCTACAGGTCTTTGATCAAATATCATCTTCTAAAGGAGGTCTTAACCAATCACCATATTTAAAATAATAACACCAATCTTAATCTGGTACACCCTAAGCCCTTCTCCTTGCTTTTTCCCTCCCCTAGTACTTATCACCATTCAGTTCACCACATGTTTACTTAAACGCATACTTTCAGTCTCTGCTACTAAAATGTGAGCTCTGATATTTTTTTCTGCTTTCAAATATATCTCCAGTGATAAAAAGAACAAGATTAGCCTCACTGAATGAGTCATTTTGTTACCAGTGGCCAGACATTGATCTCTATGATGTTGTTGTTCTAATTTTCTTATCATATTGAAATAAACGCTTTGTTAACTAATTGACTTGTGGAGAAGATATATTTTAAGATTCATCTCTGTTCATATTTTAAAAGATGAAAATAATTTGCAGGAATTTATATATTTTCATAAACTATATTAGCAATCATATAACTTTGGATCTTAAAAACACACTCATATTTTATTTTTTATTTTTTATTTTTTTTTATTTTTTTTTAAAGATTTTATTTATTTATTCATGAAAGACAGAGAGAGAGAGAGGCAGAGAGAGAAGCAGGCTCCCAAGGAGCAGGGAGCCTGATGCGGGACTCGAGCCCAGGACCCTGGGATCATGACCTGAGCCGAAGGCAGACCCTCAACCATCTGAGCCACCCAGGCGCCCACACGCTCATATTTTATAAATTGAATTTCTTTCAGGAAATTCCATGGATTCCATGTGTGTGTTTAGTTTTCTCTATATATTTATTACAATTTCATAACTTTTTTTCTATTTGAATACACTTTATTCTCCATTTGGGTTATCTTTAGAAAGGAAGGTTATTTTCCTCTTTCTTCTTAAAAAAAATATAGCAGAAACTGTCATCTATAGCTTTCACCCCAGCATCACTGGGATTTTTCCATCCAGTTTGTCTCATTTTCCAACTTCCACTCTCTTCCTTATGTCCACACACCTCAAGAAAGGCTAACTACTTCCTTTAACAAAGGGGCTTGTTTCTTCTTGGGGAGAAACCAGCCTTAGAATCTATAAAGTATAGTTCCTGCCAGTGACTGGTTTAGGCATTAAATTCTTGTGGTCAATATTTGTTAGGGGCAGGGAATTACTTCCAGGATTTTTTTTTTTCTTTTTTTGCTCTTAACAAGTACATGAGGGAGAAATGGCCTCTTTTATGCCTCTGGACACTGTTGCATCTGGATGAGAGAAGGGAAATTTCTGTTGCCATTAAATGATGAGAATGAGGTCTTGCCCAAGGACAAAGCAAACATGGGAAGCAAGGCAGAACTTGAGGAAATGCAGAGAAGTGGACTTGGAGCCTTGGTCATAACATGTTTGGAGCCACCTTATTTTTGAAACTTTATAATATTTGATACATTTACTGTCGCTTAACTGAGTAGAGTTAATGCTTGCTACTTGCATCAAAAAACATTCTAAATAAAATAAAGCTGAAAGTATATCAGTGACACAATACATGTTAATACTAAAATGGATGTTTTAATTTGGTAATGTCAAGTATTGGTGAAGGCAAGAGGAAAACGGTACCCTCTGACTTTACTCATGGAACTACAGATTAGTATAGCCATTTTGGAAGGCGATTTATGTGTAGAAATAAAAATTTAAAATGCACTCAGTTCCAGCAAATCCATTCCTCATTATCTGCCCTAAAGAAACTATCATGTGTATATACAGAAGACATATACAAAGCTATTTATTCCATTTTTATTTTTATAAGGAGAAGTGGAAATCGCCAAGACTTTTATTATTAAGGGAATGGGAAGTATTTTAAAAAGCTGTGTTATTCTTTTTTGTTTTCTGGCCCTCTTCACCCTAGCTCACCTAAATCTTCTATTTCATTCAAAAGAGTTAAAAATAAGGGAAGCAGCAAACATAAAGGTAATAACAGTTTCTGAAATGCAAGAGGAAGATTATCTATGAGGAAGAGAGTTTTTGAGAGAAAAAAAAAGCCCAAACTCTCTGTTTTCTCTCTCCTTAGTGAGTTAAGGGTTTTGAGAACCCAGATTAGAGCTCTCCTGTGGTGTGGAGAATAAACTCGTTCCACATGGGTCACCTACGTCAGTCACTTCAAGGCACTATTGGTGTTAGGATTTGTGGCAGGTAAAGGATTAGCTGCTCTTTTCCAGGATAATAAAAAAGTGAGAAAAAGGCAAAATAAGTGAGGTAGAAAAGTCAAATGGTGAGAAAACTAATAACAACACTTTTCTCCCAGCACTTTAGCCTAAAGAGGAAGAAAAAGTAAGGAACGAGGAGTTGGTGAGCATTCTCCACCAGTACAAATTCTCCACGGTACACTGTCCACCCCTCATTTATTGAAAATGTCATCACGTTTGAATCCTGTACCTAAGTGACTACATCCAGTTGCCTGTGCAGAAGAGTCTATGAGAGAGAAAGCCTTAGGGTCTGCTCTCTTCTGTCACCTGCAGTCTGTTTGCACTGTGGACATTAAATTGAGAGAAAATGAACCTGTCAGGGTACTGCTAGAGCTGCAGGAGATGAACCTACAAAAGAGAGAGGCCCTGGATCTATGACCAATAGCTTGGACGAACAAACACTCAGGGGTTGCAGTGAGGAGGGAACATAGAAGTCAGACTGTTAATAGGCTCTAACATTAGAAGAAGAAAAAAAAAACATGAAAAGTGATCTCTTTCTTAGATTTCATTTATGGGTGTCTCTAAGGCTGAAAACACCCAAAGTGAAAAACAGCACTGCTCTAGAGACCAAAGGAGGCACAGAAAGTTATGCCCAAAGACCCTAATTCTTCCTTATCCTCTTGACTTCACTTGAGCCATACTCTTCCTCAAGCTCCTCACTTCCCTCAGTTAATATGTATGTCAGGACCCACAAAATGGAGGCTGTCCCAGTGGCCCAGACCACACCACAAATCTAAACCTAAGTCAGCCTGCACTGACGGGAAAGGCATCACCGTCAGGGAAACCCAACACCAACCACAATCCTCCAACTTAGCTTTAGCTAGCTTGTATTAGAAAATAGGACCTGCTGACCTCATCGGGAAATCTTTGATGTTCTAGCCAATCACGTCCTGTTTATGCATTGCCTCTTCTCACATGCTATAAAACTTGCTCTTGACCAAAATCTCTCAGGCAGTTTGCTCTACTGCTTGTGAAGCACTGTATTCTCTGAATCCATGGACTGATTTCTCTTGAATAAAGAACTGAACAAATGTGTTATAAATTGGTTTAGTTTTGTCACTTGATACCCCAGATCTGTTTTTCAAGAGCTACTCAAGAAGTGGGAAGGACATCTGAATAACTAATTTTATAAAACTGAAATGAACTCTGTTTAAAAGACATTTTTGAATTTTTGTCTAGGACCAATGTTTAATGGAATTGAGCAATTTGAGAATCAGAAAGGCATATCACATTTAGTCTGCACATCAAAGAAGTGTTGTGAGTTAAGAATTTTGGAGGAATACTAAGAGACAAATCTATATATACAAAGATATAGTCCTGAAATATATTATTAAGTGAAAAATTAGCAGAATGATTTAAGCAGTATGATGCCTTTTACATAGAGAAACACCACCGCCCCTCCAACACACATATATAATGTAAATGCTTAGCAAAAATGCTGGAATGAAGTAATCCATCTGGGTAAGAATGGATATTCTTTGAGAGAAAGAGAGAGAAACCAATGCTAAATGAGATTTAGCATTGGTTGATATGTTTTATTAGGAGGAAAATATAGTTAAGTATATAATATTTTTTAAAAAATATTTTAAGAAATATAAATGAAATCTCAATAATACAAAAAAATTGAGTCATTTCAGAGATTTAGAGTGTATGATGACATATTTCTATATGGAATGAATTAGCTACACATTTACTCCAAATTTTGTTAAGACCAAAGTAATCAAATATTTCCTGTTACATGCATTTAATTTTGAGAAATAAACACATGATTTTTGTTTGTTCCATTTTAATTTGACCAATTGTGAGCACAGAGAGGAAATCTTTAATTGCCAATATCATTACCTGATACATTTGGCTACCCTTAAGCTTATAGATGTCCCCAAAGTAATTTTAATAATGGCAAGATTGACTGATTTTTCATTGTCCCAGTAAGTGTTTGTTAAAAACAATGAATATGCATTATCTCAGTTAATCTTCACATACATCAAAAACTTACTACATAGTCATATTTATCCCCATTTACAGATGAGGAAACTGAGACATAAAAAGTTTGAAATTAGCTCAACCAAGAAAGTATACATGGAAACAAAGTGTAGATTAACCTTGGGTATTCTATTTCATAGTCTGTCATTGATTTCTAAGATAAAGACCTACCTGGAGTTGCAACGATTGGATTACTGAAAAGTCTCTTTGACTCAGTTCATTTTCTTATGCCTCATTTTCTTATTATCTGTACCTATTTTAAATTACACGTTTCCAGAGAGGGAGGGTTCTTCCTAATGGCCCAGCAGTTCTCTTTGACACCTTATTTCTTGTATACCTGCCTTTTATCTGTCCAGCTGTGAAGAGATTTTGGAAAATCCCTGAGGCTTTACTATTCTGGACATAGAATTCTGTTTATAGTATAGTTAGCTAGCTAGACATATCAAAAATCTCTGCGCTTGTCTTCTTCGATTGTTAAAATACAATAAACCTTATAGGGTTCCTATGCAGTTGTTCTATACAGAATACTTACTCTTCCTTATGCCCCGGTTGTGGTCTGTTTGCAATTTCTATAAAAAGTCTTTCTATTACAGACAAACCCCCTTTCAAAGGAGCTTTTTAACCTAACTTGAATGTATTAATAGCATTTGAACACAAGTTTTACAGAATGTAATTTCCCTGTCATCAAAGAGTATGCTGTCCTTTTCACTAACTTGCAAATTTTCTTTTTAAACAATATAAACTGCACAAATACAATGTATTAAACAAATGAAAAGGCCAAGATATCACAGAAAATAGAGAAACCATTAACATATAGATTAACCCCATCAAAGGGTGATATTTGAGGGGATAGTCAATGTGAATTATATACCATAAACTAAAAGAGCAGAAGCTTTACTTTTGGAAAGCCTCTAATTCAGCAGTCAGCCTCACTTTCTGACATGAAAAATTTAATATGAATGCAATGTGCATGAATGCCAATTACTAGGATAAAAGAAAAGCTCATGGCAATTAAGAGATTATAGTCCTTTGAAAGATGTAATTAAATGGCAGAAAGTTTTATTTCAGTAATTTCTAAAACAAAAATATATGGATTTATTTTTCTTTTTATCATTCCAGTAAAATAAAGCTATAAGATAATAACCCCAGTAAATTTTATAGCTCAGTAACTGTAATAAATCAAATACATATTTTACATCATTTATTTTATCAGTGCAACTAGTCATTGTAAATTTTGCCTTTTTTTAACAGATAGAATCGTAAATAACTTCTTTCATTCCCAACACCTTTTTATCGTTCTTTTTAAAGAGTATTTATAATGTTAGAATATGAATAAACTACAAAATATATGTAAAAATAAACACAAATTTTGAACAAATTTTATATAGACATTTAATACTTAGCCAGCCTCTTAAGAGATTGCTTAAATAATTAACTTTAATTAAATTCCTTTGAAGTCACTGAATTCTTTTTTACTGGGGTTCTAAAATTTCACATACATCCAGTCTCATCCATTGTTTCGTACTTCAGATTCTATCAGATATAAGCAAGATAAGAGAAATGAAATGATTTAGTCTCAAGTAACAGTTAATTCGTTTTAGAACCAGAACTGGCAGCTCCATCCCACAGATTCTACTCTCGTTGTCATTTAAACCTGATAAATCAAAGGAGAGAAAGGAACTATGACATACTCACAAGAAAATAGGAATACGTTGGCTTAAAAGTATGTGGCTGAAAGGATACTTCTTTAATCTTGTTATGTCATAGGGCAAAGAATTGCTAACAAGGGATTGATCAATTTCTCTGATTCTCATAAGGAAAGGAGTTTGAATTGAGATTTTTTTATTTAACCAACTGTCCTCGGGATTTTGTATCATCAATCTTCCAAGATCCTTTTCATCTCACTAAACAATGTAATTTTTTTTTAAACTTTGAGAAATAAAAGGAGGAATAAATCACCCCTCCCCAAATCTGCTCTGCATGTTAATAAATATAAGTATTTTGTTTGAACTTCTATTTACTAATGAAAGTTTGGTTGCTCATATAGAAAATAAAAATGACAAAAGGGTATAATAAGAGAGAGAGAGCATAAACAATCATGAAAAGGAAAATGAGGGACAAAGGGAAAAACCTTTTCATAAACTAGGAGAATGATGCTCTGATATTATGTCAGTTTCTGTGAGCTCCATTACTTATTTTAGAAATTTAAATTATATAAAATTAAATGAAAAGTCAAGGACAAAATTTATAAAATGTAACTTAAAGTTCAAAGAATTTCTTTTTATAACATTATAATGTATTGTATTATTACATATAATGTCAGAACTTGCTTAATTATGTCTCATGTTTTAAACATTTTTATTAGTTTATCATTTCAATTTGTAATTATTTTTTGGTTAAAAAAAGTCCCCATTATCCCAACCACATTTGGAGCAGTATAACCTAATCTGAGGATGTGTGTTAGGTACTGTTACATAATTTGTTGTAATAAATACTGTAAAACAAACATTAAACATTTACTCAAGCTGGTTAGCTAGATTTGTCAGTGAAATAAGTCATCTGTGGTTAGTATAACTCATTGAGATAATCTGTAGCAGCCCCAAATTTTCAGAGGTTGACACACTTCAGAAATGTTTCAGCAAAAGTGCTTCTTAGTGGTCTTGATTCTGTGAATTCTTCACTGACATGTAAGAAAAATTTCGTTCCTAGAAATTGTCTCTGGAACTCAGATTAAAAAACAATAGTAATAGTAGGTCAATGAATTTGCTATTTTAAAGATGACTTGCATTGACTTAAATCAGATTTTTTAAAATGTCTTATGATATTCCTCCTCCATTTCTTTATCATTCCCAACTTAGAGATGTTGGGAGACTGTTGAATCATTCACGTGCTCGTCACTCTAGAGTCATCCACCCTTATTCTTCTCCTACTTCATCTTTCTGTCTGTGTTGGTATGTACAATGGATATGTGTGTATTAATATTAATAATATTAAATTCGGGTCTTTTCTGTTTCTTTGGAGACAATAGGTTTTTCTTCATGGATCTATTATACTAATTACATTAATATATTTATTAATATTGAACCATGAGTGAATTATGTTTCTGGAATAAATCCCAGATTTATGGTCATCCATATTATTTTTAATAGGCTAATATTTACCTAGAAGTTTTGCATTTACATTTATCAATGAGGACAGCCTGTAGTTTCCTTTTATGTTGTCTTTATCAGATTTAGGTATAATCAATTACCTGCTTAAATGAAATAAATTAAGCTTTCCTTTCTTTCTTTTTTCTCTTCCATAAAAATTTGTCTGTTTAAACCATTTCTATTCCTAAACATCTAAAAATAACTCACAAAATTGTTGCCAGTTTTTGCTAATGATATTTTTCCAAGACATTCATCTAGATTTTAAGTTAATTTGCAAAGTTATGTGAAAGACTCATAAGATATTGATATACTCTGTTTAAATGATTTTCCTTCTTTTCATTTTTTTGTTCTGTAAATATTTGTAATTTGTTATTTTTCTGTTGTTACATATTAGGTAGTGGTTTGCCTATTAGGTCGATTTTTTTCAGAGTCTATCTTATGTGCACATATGTTATGTATATGTATATGTATATGTGCATATATATATTTAGCTACTGCTTTTTTTCTTGCTATATTAATTCCTGCTATTATCTATATCATCTCCCTCATTTTGTTTAGGTTTACTAAGTTTTTCCTATTTATTCCTTTGAGATTATTTTTCTATTTATTTTCCTTATCTTGTTTTTATTGATATGTGTTTATACAGATAACACAATGGTATGGATTTTCTGCTATTCACTGCTTCAGTTTTAACTTAGATTTTGATACCAAGTGTTTTAATATTTAATTTTAATAAAAACACTATTAGTTGGGTTTGTATTTCTCCTTCACCAATTTCTCTTTCAGAATTTTTAAATCTCCTTGTAGAATGACATTTTGTTCTTTTGATGTAATTTTAACTTCTAGTTTTTTGTATTGTGATCAGAAAATACTATTTGTAATGTTTCTATATTTTGGAACTTGAAGTCTTTTTTCTTACTTAATACATGTTCAATTTTCTAGAATGCTCTATGTGAGCTTCAGAAGTATATTCTCTATTATCACCTTGAAAAGTTTACTATATACCCATTTAATTTGAGTTGTAATATTCTTACCTATTTTTTGCCTACTTGATCTATCTTTGACTCAGTGATATGTTAAAGGCTCCTAATATTTGTGTATTTCAGACTTTTATTCTTCCATTTCTTGCAGTTTCTGCTTTAACTAGTTGCTTTTTGTGTTATTGGAAACGTAGATATTCAAAATTACTTTGTATTCATTTTGACTTGAAGCCTTTCCTATTTTAGTGTCTGTTGTATTTGTTACGTGTAACTCTTTATCACAAATTTTACCTTGTACTTTCTAATATACATTTGCCCTTTTTTTTAAGATTTTTATTTATTTATTTGACAGAGAGAGAGACAGCAAGACAGGGAACAAAAGCAGGGGGAGTGGGAGAGGAAGAAGCAGGCTTCCCGCAGAGCAGGGAGCCGGATGTGGGGCTCCATCCCAGGACCCTGGGATCATGACCTGAGCCAAAGACAGATGCTTAAAGACTGAGCCACCCAGGCATCCCACCCATGCTTTTTTTTTTTTTTTTAGACTTCCTTAATCATCCTATTTTCACTCCTTTTGTGTCTTTTATACTAAGTACCCAATGGCCTTTTTTTTTTCTCCCCCAGAGGTCTCTACTAGTTTTGGGAGCTTTAATTATTTTTTTTTTTCAACTATGAGGTTCAACTAGTCAATGGGGTTGTTTTATTTTTCCTCCTTTGCTGTCCTCTCTTCTCTAATCTTTTTTTCATTTTGTTAGAACACATAACATTTAATTTATAGAATATATAACATTTTGTCTGCTATCTTCTTACTTTTAGTCTTAGATCTATGTTTAAATATATCTACAGCTCACCATTCTTTTACCACATCTTTCTAATAATTCCTTTGTGGCTGTAGGCTACCTCTTCTTTATTTATCAGGAAGACTTCATGAGTACAGAAGTCCCTACATTTTTTTTCATGTTTAAACAGTTTTTTCTATCACCTTGATATAAATGCCTGACTTGCATTTTCTTTCCTTGAGCTTCTTGAAAATGTTGCTCACCTCACCCTCCCTTCCTTATTGGTTTTAAGGATTCTGGTTACAGCCAAATTCTCTTTCATTTTGGATGGAAAGTTCAGAGAATTTTTTTCCCTTAATATTAAAGTCTATTAATTTACTTGGGTATACCTAGAAATTGATGACTGTGAATCAATTCACACAGCTGCATATGGTTAGTGTCAATATATAGATTCAGGTTCTCTTTTATTTGGGGGAAGTTTTCTTGGATTATAGTCATAATGATTGGTTCTGTTTCATTTATTTATCTTATTCTTCATACATTTTAATTATACCAATGTTGATCTCCTTGGTCTGTCTTTTACCTCCATCACACTTCTTCTGGTCATCATTTTGTCTATTTTTATTTTATTTTCACTTTTTATTTTGATTTCTCTTTGTCACTGCATGCTTGTCAATGTGCACTTTATTTTACTTTATTATATTTTAAGAATGTACTTTGTTTTATCAAAATTATTCTCCTTTGAGTCTCTAAAATTTAATCATTTCTCCAAATGATTTTTACTTGTATTTTTATAGAACTCCATCAGCCCTCATTTGACAGCTTCCTGATTTTG
The DNA here is from genome assembly GCF_003265705.2 of Callorhinus ursinus. NCBI lineage: Eukaryota > Metazoa > Chordata > Mammalia > Carnivora > Otariidae > Callorhinus > Callorhinus ursinus. The sequence continues at coordinate 111,027,509 of NW_027397066.1, read as the reverse complement.
TCATTTTTGATCTCCTGTGCTTAATTTCAGATGCAGTTTATTTGCACTTATTTCTACAGATACTTCTTTGAAAATATGTTCCAAGATATTTTGTTATACTTTTGCTTCCCTTCATGTTTACTTTGTGTGTGTGTTTTGGGGGACAGATTTTTTCCACGGAAATGTATTGGGGTTTTAAGAGATTGTATTTATTTATTTGACATAAAGAGAGAGAGAGAGAGAGCACAAGCAGGGGGAGCAGCAGAGGGAAAGGGAGAAGCAGGCTTCCCACTAAGCAGAGGTGGATTTGGGACTCGAAGCCAGGACCCTGGGATCATGACCTGAGCCAAAGGCAGATGTTCAACCAACTAAGCCACCCAGGTGTCCCTCTTTTCTTTTTCTTCTAGCAAAAGTTTGTTGAGATATTGTTAGCTATTTTCAGTTCATTTTGAAACTCTGTCCAGCAAAAAGAAGTTATTCTATGTAGGCAAAAGTAACAGTTCTGGGTGGTTGACTTGGTGTCTTATGATAATGATTTTGTTTCTTAGCATAGCATGGTGTAATTTCATTATTTTCATCTTTTTAGTGAAAAGAGGTTGCTTTTCTGATTTTGTGAAACTGCATTGATTCTGTAGGACCATTTGTATGTACTTCTTTACTCATTTTTTTCCCACCCTTCCACCTAGCCACAAATATTATTTCACCCCTCTAGATTGCTCCCTCTCCCCTGGTAGTGGTCCTCCCCAAGACTGCCTCCTCAGAACTAGCATCCTCTCAACTCCTTCCATTCAATTCTCCAGTATCCAGTGTTCAGATGTACCTTATCTCAGACCTGGTCCCTGAATTCCTTCAGGCAAGAAGGGACTCTCTCATTCTGAATGTGACTTTACCTACATGTCATGCTTAGGGTCCTAAGGAATGTTTTTTCTTGTCTGGTCACCACCTGATTAGTCATGGGCTCCAGAGATGGATCTGATGGGGCAGAATGTTTCCCTACATTTTGTAATACACTCTGTCTCTGAATTTTGCTATAGAACAATGTTGAATTTTGGTTTTATTTTCCCTTTATAGGATCTGGCTTTTGGTCAGTAATTCAGGCAGCAGCCATTAGCCTAGAAGATTCTGAAACACGTGTTTAATTTTTCCAAAAGTTGTCATCTACCTAGAAATAGAATTTACCTCTGTGACCATAGAAAATATATGACACATGACAAATAACTACAGATTACATTCATGGTTACATCAAGGGGAGTGAAATTTCAGAAAATAAGAAGTTTACAGAGACCTATAAATATAATTTTTTTTTAAAAAGGAACTTGGAAAATCGTATTACCAAAGAACAATTCCACCACCTTCCTCAAATTATTAAGTAAATATTATTAAATCAATGTGGTATACCAATTTATAATTTTTCACATTTTCTCCCCAGGGATTTCACCTAAAATTTAGAGGTCTCTAGCTAAGTAATATAGATAATTATTAGCTTTGTATTTCACTTCTTTTGTGCCTATAGTCAAATTTCCTACAACTTCTTATATTTATGTAGTTCTGCATTAAAGGAAAATGGTAAACAAAACATTTAGTGTGTATAAGTCCAATTTAATACAGGAGTTTTATAAGTGAGAACACTACATAACCAAATATAATATTCACGGACAATAAAATATTCTGAAATCAACAGCATGTAGAGTAAAAATGAATAAATGCATTAACAAATAAAAATGTTCAAGGGCAGTCCAAAAATGATTCAGGTAATAAAGCTCTACACTAAGTCAATAAATTTGTTTTATTTAAAGTCTGCCTGGAACATTCAGCCAACCTCAGAGGATCTCATAAAGACTTGAGGCTAATGGACTATATCACACATTAATGCGGAATGCACAGGCACCTGGCATTCCTACAGACAATGTAGCCAAAGGCCAGTACTCCAGTGGTTTGTAAGGCTAATGTTAGATTTCTAACAATAGAGTAATATCAGCAGGAAGTACAACAATTGGACAGTTCAGAGTAAAAAGCTACAACTAGCTACAATGAAGTGCATCAGCATGGGACAAGCAAACAGAAAATGCTAGAAATGCAAAACCCAAGGAAAGTAAAAAACAAAAGCCATCTCAAATTACAACCTGTGGTTATTGCTGTGCTATTGTGCAAAACATCAAATAACATCGTGCACTCAAACATGCACATCCATAATTAAAATTGATTGAAGACTTTCATATGTTCAACTTTTTCTGAAGAAAATAACAAAAAACATTTCTACATTTTAAAAATATACCATTATTCAAAACACTTAATGCCGATTATGAAATAATGGAGGCTCATGATCAGAAACATCAGAAAACCGAAATTAACTGTAGACAAAAAATAATAGTCAAGTGAGAAAATGTAGTTCCAGGGAGGTATGAAACAAACAGACCTGTACCTCTGAAACAAATAATACATTATATGTTAAAAAGAAAAAAAAGAAGAAGAAGAAGAAGAAGATGCAGGAAGGGAAAAATGAAGGGGGGGAAATCGGAGGGGGAGAGAAACCATGAGAGACTATGGACTCTGAGAAACAAACTGAGGGTTCTAGAGGGGAGGGGTTTAGGGGGATGGGTTAGCCTGGTGATGGGTATTAAAGAGGGCACGTACTGCATCGAGCACCGGGTGTTATACACAAACATTGAATCATGGAGCACTACATCAAAAACTAATGATGTAATGTATGGTGATTAACATAACATAATAAAGTAAAATTTAAACAAACAAACAAACAAACACTGGCCAAGTCCTGGGGTAACTCTTGGCTGTCAAGAACTTTTTTGTTTGGAAAGAGTCCCAGCAGTGAGAAATGAGGTGAGGAAGAGATTCTTAACTCTGTTTTTATCCCACCTTCTCATCGGTTTGCAGGGTCACTATCTGCTCCCATGGTCACTTTGAGATGTGCAACAGCATCAGCTCCGTAGACCACCAGCTGCTCCACTGGTGAAATCACAGCAGTCCAAAATCCAGCTGAGCTAAGAAAATGGTGAAAGGAGAAGCAGGTTGAAGAGTTGAATTAGGCATCCACTCCATCACAGCCTCATGGCTGGTGGCTTACATCTAAACGTCATTTTCCTTCCATTATGGTCCTTTGAAAGAGTTTAAAAACCAACCCTGAAGAAAGAAGTTGGTGGGGAAACAGCTCACCAGGATATGTCAGTCTTTCTGGGAAGCCTGTGTTTCTTCCTGCGGAGGCTTATCCCACCCTTCTCATTGTTAACTCACCGAGAGAGACAAAAGCAGGGTCTGGACTTTGGCCCTCTTTAGGTACACATTACCAGGTCTGATAACTTCTTTTCTTTTCTTTTTTTTTAAGATTTTATTTATTTGAGAGAGAGAGAGCACATGAGAGGGGTGAGGGAGAGAGGGAGAAGCAGACTCCCTGCTGAGCAGGGAGCGTGATGCGGGACTCGATCCTGGGACTCCAGGATCATGACCTGAGCTGAAGGCAGTCACTTAACCAACTGAGCCACCCAGGTGCCCCCAGGTCTGATAACTTCTAACTCCAAGGGGAAATAAACTCAGAATCAGTAAGCTGAATCTGTAGAGAAGAGGATCACTATCAAAGGAAGACAACACATAGTTGAGGAAGCAGAACTCTTAAGAAGAGATAGATCAAGAATACATAAGTAAAAATAAAAAAAAGAATACATAATAAAACAAATAATTTTAAAAATACAAAGTAAGTATAATCCATAATCTCAAAGAGTTAAGAGAAAATATTGATTATACAAAGCAAAAATACCTGTGTACTTCCCTTAAATTATGTGTAAAACACACATAGGTATGTATGTTTTACATTCATGTATGAATGTGATTATGTATAAGCCAGTTTTTCTATAGAAGAGGGGGCAGACTTTGAGTTACCTTTCTTTCTCTTTGCTTTTTCTTTCTCCCAAAATATATTTATATAAAATCACACACCCATATCCATACACCCCCAATTCACACACACACACGCAGTCACTTAAACATACATACATACAGTAGGACTAGGGAGAGATATTCACACACCGTTTAAAAAAATAATATCACATTATTCAGAAATCTTTGCATATTTCTTTCTTCAGTCTGTACTATACAGTAGATACACCACCAAGACAACTAATACTGCCCTAATTTAAACCTTAAAATGTCTGGAATTTATTTTTGGATAGGATGTAAAATGTACATCCATTTTTATTCCTTCATGGTGAATTTTAGACTATATAATGTCTTATATTATATATTTCACACTGCATTGAAATAATAAGTGTCTTGTGTATTATAATGAAAATAATAATGACCTATTTTGTTTCTCTGTTTTATTCCACTATCTGGTATCTGTAAGGCAATTTTCACCTACCGTTCATAATTTTCATATGATTCTATTGGAATTTTGTGTGAATTTTTAAAATTTCAGGTTACTTTTCTTTTTTTTAAGATTTTTTTAATGTATTTATTTGAGAGAGAGAGAGAGAGCACACACGAGCAGGGGGGAGGGGCAGAGGGAGAGGGAGATGCAAACTCCTGCTGAGCAGGAAGTCTGATGTTGGACTTGATCCCAGGACCCTGGGGTCATGACCTGGGCCAAAGGCAGACACTTAACTGACTGAGCCACCCAGGCACCCTAAAATTTCAGGTTACTTTTCCAAATCCAACAAATGGAATTATATTAAATTTATAAATTTATTTTGGTACAAATAAGTTTTTTACATTTTTAATCAAGTGGAATGACAAATATTGTCTCCCCATTGACTAAGATCATATTTTAAGTTATTCAAAAGTATGATAGCTTTCTTCATATAAGAATTATGCCTTTTTAAAAAGTTATTCCTATATAATATACACACAAATTTTTTTGCCTTGATTTTCAGTGGAACTTTTTCTCTCATATATATATCTATGTGCCTGTTTCTGTAATGGGGAGTAAGTAGTGGATCAACATGCTGACGCAAAATCTTAGTATTAAATATAGTATTTTTAAAGCATTATTTTGTGGCTTTGAAGGTATAAAATCATTTTATCAGCAGAAGAAGATAGGTTTATCTGTTCTTTTCCATTATTTCTTCTAGTTATATCTTTTCTTTACTTGTAACATTTCCAAAAAATACAAGTAACAATGATGATAAAGGACATTATTGCTTTAATTCAATTACTTCAGGGTTTTTCTATTTAAAATAATGTTTGCTGTTCAATTTTGTTAAATAGTCTATTACATTTAAGTAGTTTAGCATCTGTTCTTATTTTTTATGAGCTAATAGAATTGATATTTGAATTTTATTTAATGCCTTTTTATCCTCAACTGATATAATCACATGTTACGCTGGCTTTGTATATTGAATTGGGAAAATTTCCTTCTTCTTAAACATCTTCAATAATTTAGAGAACTGAAATATGGTCTGAAAAGGGCAGTAAAAATGTTTGTTATGGTTTTTGCTTTAATCACCTTACCGATATTTTCTGTGACAATTGAAGTATCATACCTTTCCATTTCTTTTCTTTTTTTGTATTATGTTATGTTAATCACCATACATTACATCATTAGTTTTTGATGTAGTGTTCCATGATTCATTGTTTGCATATAACACCCAGTGCTCCATGCAGTATGAGCCCTCTTTAATACCCACCACCAGGCTAACCCATCCCCCCAACCCCCTCTCCTCTAGAACCCTCAGTTTGTTTCTCAGAGTCCATAGTCTCTCATGGTTCATCTCCCCTCCGATTTCCCCCCTTCATTTTTCCCTTCCTGCTATCTTCTTTTTTTTAATACACAATGTATTATTTGTTTCAGAGGTATAGGTCTGTGATTCAATAGTCTTACATAATTCACAGCACTCACCATAGCAGTTACATTCCCCAGTGTCTATCACCCAGGCACCCCATCCCTCCCACCACCCACCACTCCAGCAACCCTCGGTTTGTTTCCTGAGATTAAGAATTCCTCATATCAGTGAGGTCATATGATACATGTCTTTCTCTGAGTGACTTATTTCACTCAGCATAATACCCTCCAGTTCCATCCACATTGTTGCACATGGCAATAATTCATTCTTTTGATGGCTGCATAATATTCCGTTGTGTGTGTGTGTGTGTGTGTGTGTGTGTGTATCACATCTTCTTTATCCATTCATCTGTCGATGGACATCTTGGCTCTTTCCATAGCTTGGTTATTGTAGACATTGCTGCTATAAATATCGGGGTGCACGAACCCCTTCGGATCCCTACATTTGTATCTTTGGGTTAAATACCCTGTAGTGCAATTGCTGGTTCATAGGGTAGCTCTATTATCAACTTTTTGAGGAACCACCATATTCTTTTCCAGAGTGGCTGCACCAGCTTTCATTCCCAACAACAGTGTAGGAGATTTCCCCTTTCTCTGCATCCTTGCCAACATCTGTCATTTCCTGACATTAATTTTAGCCATTCTGACTGGTGTAAGGTGGTATCTCATTGAGCTTTTGACTTGGATTTCCCTGATGCCAAGCAATGTTGAGCACTTTTTCATGTGTCTGTTGGCCATTTGGTTGTTTTCTTTGGAAAAATCTCTGTTCATGTCTTCTGTCCATTTCTTGATTGGATCATTTGTTCTTTGGGTGTTGAGTTTAAGAAGTTCTTTATAGATTTTGGATACTACCCCTTTATCTGATATGTCATTTGCAAATATCTTCTCCCATTCTGTTGTTTGTCTTTTGGTTTTGTTGACTGTTTCTTTTGCTGTGTGAAACCTTCTTATCTTGATGAAGTCCTAATAGTTCATTTTTGCTCTTTCTTCCCTTGCCTTTGGCGATGTTTCTAGGAAGAAGTTGCTGTGGCTGAGGTCGAAGAGGTTGCTGCCTGTGTTTTCCTTTAGGATTTTGATGGGCACCTGACTCATATTTAGGTCTTTCAACCATTTTGAGTCTATGTGGTGTAAGGAAATGTTCCAGTTTCATTGTTCTGCATGTGGCTGTCCAATTTTCCCAACACCATTTGTTGAAGAGACTGTCTTTTATCCATTGGACATTCTTTCCTGCTTTGTCAAAGATTAGTTGACCATAGAGTTGAGGGTCCATTTCTGGGCTCTCTATTCTGTTCCATTGATCTATCTGTCTGTTCTTGTTCCAGTGCCATACTGTCTTGATGATGACAGCTTTGTAATAGAGATTGAAGTCTGGAATTGTGATGCCACCCACTTTGCTTTTCTTTTTCTACATTCCTCTGGCTGTTCGGGGTCTTTTTTGGTTCCATACAAATTTTAGGATTATTTGCTCCATTTCTTTGAAAAAAGTTGATGGTATTTTGATGGGGATTGCATTGAATGTGTAGATTGCTCTAGGTAGCATTGACATCTTCACAACAGGTTTGGCACTCAGGTATAAGAAGTTACTGAACCTCTCTGGCATAAGCTAGAAGTAAGAGCAGTTAGGAACCAGAACCTACAAAGAAGGCAGCAAGGAGGAAGTCAAGGAAAAAATAAAGAAAAGGAAACTCATCAGCACCCAGCGCTCATCAACAAGGGAACTAAAGCAAAGAAAAAAATCATATTATTCCCAGCATTAAATGCCCAGTGTATGTGTATGTAAGCAAAAAGAATAATGACTTTTAAAGAAAATGTTTGTACTACAATATCTTGTTAGACTTCATAAAACATTGCAACAAAGTAAAACTTATGGATTATTTAATATGTCTCAGAACTGTGAATATAAATATTGACCACAGTGGCCTTACCATTCTCCTCAGCTTGACTAAACTTTGGACAGTCTTCTTCCTGTCTATAGGCCTCTAACCTACCTTCTTAGAGCATTTACTTTAGAAAACTTGCAATTGTAAATTCTTTCTCTGTTCCTTTGAGGTGTAAATCTTCTCCCAGCTTCTTGACAGTTTTATGATCCAGAAACATTATTCTTAAAGGACCCTGCAGCCATCCATTTGAAATGTAATCATCATGGAAGACAGAACTCTTAACTCCCAGTCTCTGTGGGAGTGTAGGAACCTAACCCCTATAAGCACCAATAGCAATGCCAATTAGGGAACCAAAAAAAAAGGGGGGGGGGCTAGTCACATGACCAACCTCCTCCCTAACATCCTGCTCTGTTTTTCCACCAGCTCACCTCAGTACTTAAAACACTTCTTACCTTTCCTTATGATGGAGTTGAGTTCAATCTCTCTTCTTTATTGCAATAATCTTGGCCCTTGTTATTGCAATAGTTTTGAATAAAATTTTCTTTCTCTGTTTCACTCCATCTGTGTGAATTTTTTCTTTGACATTTGAACGAGCTATATATACAACACCATCTCTAAAGAGCAAAATTTGATAGAAAAAAGATGTAGACTGATAATTACAAAATAATAGAATAAATGTAATTGTGGTGATATACGCAGTGTACTGTGGAAACACAGAAGGGCAATACCAATAACTGGTATGTACAAAGCATAAAAGGTCTATGGAGGTGAAATTCAAGTCAAGTGCTAAAGGGTAAATATTAGAAACAGAAAGTTGTGGCCATTCCAGCAGAGGAGATAGTATAAACAAAGATGTATGGGTGTTGGGGCACCTGGGTGGCTCAGTCGGTTGGGGGACTGCCTTCGGTTCAGGTCCTGATCCCAGGGTCCTGGGATCAAGCCCTGCATCGGGCTCCCTGCTTGGCAGAGAGCCTGCTTCTCCCTCTCCCTCTGTTTGCTGCTCTGCCTGCTTGAGCTCTCTATCTCTGTTAAATAAATAAATAAAAATCTTAAAAAAAAAAGCTATAAGAAAAAGATGTATGGATGTTACATGTGGTCAACAAATTAGAAGTTCAGACTTATTTGAGATGAATGCATTAGATTAAAACTGATGTTAAAAAGATCACAGAGACATATTGTATAGATGATGTGAAGAATAAAATTGAGGAGGAAACATTAGAAACAAGGAGACTGGGCACCTGGGTGGCTCAGTTGGTTAAGCGACTGCCTTCGGCTCAGGTCATGATCCTGGAATCCTGGGATCGAGTCCCGCATCGGGCTTCCTGCTCAGCAGGGAGTCTGCTTCCCCCTCTGAACCTCCCCCCTCTCATGTGCTCTCTTTCTCTCTCTCATTCTCTCTCTCAAATAAATAAATAAAATCTTAAAAAAAAAAGAAACAAGGAGACTAGTAGAAAATTTCTAAGGAATAATTTAAGTCTGAATTAGTGAAATGTCAGTTCAGGAAATTTGTGGATAGATTCCAATAATACATAAGAAGCAAAAGCAGTGTATTGTGTTAACTTAATGAAAATGTTTAGAAAGAAGATAGAAGACGGAGACAAGGATATTTCATTCTTGTTTTGGACTCTTCTACTACATGACTGGTAAATGCTCATGTTTAAAGAGCTCTGCACAGCCTTCCTTCTTTTCTGGGTGCTCTCCCACCATTCCAATAGCCTTAAATATCGATTGGTTTTAAAAAGCATGGAGGCTGAAATAAATTTGGGAAAACAGTGGAGTCACTGAGAACAATTTTTAAATCAACATCTAGATGAAGAATAGTAAGTACCACAATTATCATAGTAGAGTCTAATTAAATGGGCACATAAATAGTAGAGTATAATTAAATGAGCACATAAATCTATATACTGTTTTTAGACTAAATATCAAAAGCATTGGGTGTTGGAGAAGAGACTGAAAAGAATTATACTTATTAGGCATCTGTAATTTGCCAGGCAATTTCTGAGTTCATACTATCATAATCAAAATTAGGGTAGCTATTTTACAACTGATATTAAAAGCTTGGTACTTGAAGGCCAATGAGTCACCTGCTTGAATTTGAATCTCCCATAGTCCACATACTAACTGTGAAACTTTGTGGAAGCCACTTAATCTCTTTCATGCCAAAGGCTTTTTCCTCCACTCTATATTATATCATTTCCTTTTTCTATATCTCCAGAGCTTCCTTTTCTGTTAATATGAGCTCTGGGCATAAAAAAGGAAGACGTGCACTTAGAAAATTTGACCTGGCAGCTTAAGTAATTTGCCCAAGGTTATTTAGTGAATCAATGGTAGATATAAGGGTAAGAAGCTATAATTCCTACTCCAATTTCCTGCCTGAACCATTAGATAGCTCCATCTGTTTTGATTCCATCATTAATATGAAGTCATATTTCTGTCTCTTAATAGAAATGAACTGATCTTCTGGCTAAAAGTGGAGTATGAAAAAGAATTCCCATAGCTTTAAATATATTATTATTCCTCACAAGTACAACTTTGAAGGTGGTCCTGTTATATATTTAAATAATCTTAAAAAGCCTTTTTTATACCCATCTTTAATTATACCTGTAATAAAAAGAAAAAACGTTCTCATTAACATGAGTATCAAATGAACCTTTTTACACTAGACATTAGGCTAAGCATTTGATATTTTGATAATATGTCACTGCAACATTTTGAAATGATGAAGTGTTCGTTAATGCCTGCTTAAAATAAAAGTAACACTACATTAATTTTATCCGATTAATGTTAGCACAATGCACAATGGTACATTGATAATGACTGGCCACTTTTCTTAAGTATTAACTGGTATATTATTATATAGTAAATGAACTGGATAGCACCGTAATGCCACTATTCATTATTAATTTAGTTAATTAAATGTGTGTCATACAAACCATTAATAACTTGATAATTCACCTTTCTTGGATGTTATCAAATTCTTCTAATAAAACAAGAAAAATTAAATTTACAAAGTTAAATGTTTCATGTCTGTGATATCTATTTTCCATGACTGGACAAAAAGAATTTTCTTATTTTGTTTAAAGTGTTGTGTTTGGATGTTTTCTAGATATTTATAAATTTTAAAAATATTATATGAGTATTATTGACATTTGATGCTTCAATCTTATTTATGTAAGATTAATCCTCACCAATCTTATCTTTCAATTTTGTGTGATGTATTAGGTCATAAAAAAGTGTTTGAGCTCTATTTCCCCAAATTGCTTATACACACTGATAACGTAGTCCTAATAGCTCCAAATCATTATTTCATTTTCAATTGTCTGTAAATGCTATATAAGTATTAGTGATATATGAATTAAAGCTTTCAAAAAACAACCAAAATATAAGGATTTTCATTACTTCCAACAACAAGACAGTGGAATCTCCTCCAATTTTTAATTCAACTTATTTCAGTTCAACAAATATTTATTAAGTTACATATCATGTTCTAGGCACTATACTAGATTTTTGGTGTTAATCGATTGATACAACAGATAAAGATCTCATTCTCGTCAAACTTAAAAACTTGGGGGTACAATAGACTATAAACAAAAAAGTTTATGAGCTCAAATGTCCTTTCACTGATAGAACAAATAACTTGTCATATATTACACAAGGGAATTTATTCAGCAATGAAAATTAAAACATGACAGCTGGATGAAACAACATGGATGAGTTTCACAAAATACCATGGAGTGAAAGAAGACACAGGCATGCACACACACACACACACGCGCGTGCACACACACACACACACACACTACTATATATAAAGTTTAAACTCTGCAAAATTTAATTGATGTATGAGAAATCAGGGTGGTAATAACATTTGCAGAGAAAGGAGAGAAGAATAATTAAAAGGGGCAAGAAGGTACATCTGGGCTGCTAGCAATGCTTTGGTTCTTTTACCTCAGTTGCAATTACAGAGTTTTTGGTTTGTGATAATTCTTTGTGTTATATGTGTATACTTGTGCACTTTTTTTATAATAATGTGCTTCCATAAAATTAATAACTGATTAAGGAGATGACATATTTTGTTTGATGACCATAATAGCTACAAAAAAGGAAAAAAAATAGAGATAGGAATGGGACTCAGGAATGCCTATGGTGGGTGAAGTAATGAAGGGGAAATAGATTGCAACATTAAGTGGCCTGAATAGGGTAGGCTGAATTAAGGAGATGAGATTTGAACCAAAGCTGGAAGGAAGTTAGGGGGTTCACCATGTAGACATTGGAAGACAGAGCAGAGACACACAAGAAGGAATGGCTAGAGCAAAGACCTTCAGAGACCCTCAGAAGACTGTGCCTGGCAAATTCAAGGGAGGGTAAAAACAAATAAAAACAAAACAAACAAACAAATAAAAAAAAACAAAAACTAGTGTGGTTGGAAGGAAATGAAGGGAGGGGGGCAGTTTTCAGAGAAGATGATGGAGACCTAACTAGGGCCATATCACATAGGGCCCTATAGGTCAATTTCAGGACTCTGATTTTTACTCAAGGTGAAATAAAAAGCCATTATAGACTTTAAGCTTGTATTCTGAGTTATGCTTTTAATGCCTTCCTCTGTGTTTAGAATAGAATGCCGTGGCAATATGGTAGGAGATAGATATTTTCAGAGACTATTTCAGCAAACAAGAGAAGACACAGAGAAGCCTTGGATCAGTTTGGTAACAGTGAGACAGTGAAAGTAGTTGGAAATAGTATGTATTTTGAAGGTGGAGCCCATAGGGTTTCCTAGAAGATTATATGTAAGTATAAGAGAAAGAAAGTGCTCAAAGATAGAAATATAGTCCGGAAACTGAGTTCATGAAAGAATTGAAGAATTGTCAGCTAAGGCAGGGAAGGCTGTTGATACAACATTCTCGTTGCAGAAAGAGCAGGAATTCAATTTGGGATATGTTGAATTAAGTTTTAGATGTGTAATTAGACTGTCCAAAGGAAATATCTAGTAGGGACTTGTATATATGAGTTTGGTTGGAGAGGTAGGTCTGAGCTGGAGATTTAGACATTGACAGTATGCATGTGGTGTCAAAAGCCAATTATGTAAAAAAATGCAAACATATCTAAAAAGACGAAGACAGACAACAGATCATTTATGTTAGAATCTACTAAATCATAAGTATTTATGGATGTGTTTATGTCATAATTACATCCTTTTCATGTTCTTAGAAGCTGAATATCTATTAGACTGAATCCAAGAAGGATGTATTGTTATGTAGAATTAGAATGTACAAGGCATGCTATAGCCAGAGTTCAGAGCTCATTATTCTACATCTTCCTGAGAACAGATTACATATCACACACTTTTATTCTAATGTATTTCTACCATCCTTAATATAGAGCCAACAACAATCACATATTAAATTCCCCATGACCCTAAGGTAAATGTTTCTAAAGGTAAGAAAAAAAAATCACAAATTTTATTTGCTAAACATTCTATCAAAGAGGGTCATCAAAATATCTACTCAAAAAATTATTCCCATTGTGAATGAGGAAAATGTTCAAATTGCTGTAATGCCTTTCCTTCATATGCAAAATGACCATTACTGATCCTTTGCATACTTATTTTTTACACTAATAAGTACATTTCAGGCACCTGCTCACAATTATTTCTCACAGGAGGGTCTATTCATGAGGAGGTGACTTTTTGCTATGAATGTTTATTTTTTGCCAAAGTGCAATCACAGTTTGTCTGAAAATATGCCTCTTTAGCTTAGGAGTCTAGTACTCATATATACAGATAACTGTGTCTGTATGAGCTTACCACCTGAGCATGTTTAAAATGAAGGTTCAAGTCTACATGCAATGTCAATCATGAACATGCAATGTTTTTTTTTCAAAATATTATGTTCCACAATTTTTCAATATAATATGAAATTGATGTATATTTTATAAGTCTATAGTTTATAAAAACCAGTACTTAATAGCAGGGAGAAAATGCTGGTAAATATACAAAATTTGTTTTACATAGTGAAATCTGAGTAGAAGCTCTGGAGCCTAAATTGAAGGAGCAACTGGACCATATTCTTTAAGGTACTTATTAAATGACTATTAAGTGATTTGGGGGGTCCACTCGAGATCTACTGAAGCAGAATTTTTAATGATGGAGTTGAGGATCTGCATTTTTAACTAGTTCACCAAGTGATCATTAAGCATGATAGAACTTGAGAATGACCCTTCTAGAGATATCTACGATAATGTGTTCACATGCAGTGTAATTAATTTTATGGTACTCATGAAAATTAAACTCAAAATTAATCAGTCAACTTTTTGTTTGTTCTAGTGCCATACTTGATGAAGCTTACTGCTTCTTCATTAATAAATAGGTTAGACAAATTCTTACTCCCTGCATATTATGGTTGCAGCAATGTTTTAGCCACAAAGTCATAAAAGTGAAAAAAGGACTTTCCTGCCTCCATGGAAGTTGCATTTTAATGGTGGAGTAGAGTATGCATGATACCTACATACAAATATGACTAGATTTTGGTAGACAGTGATAAGAGTTACAAAGAAACATTAAAACATAAGAAGGAGAACCCTTCACTAGAAATATTTACTATCAAGAAAATAAGACCAAAAAAAGTGTATACCAGCTTGATCAAACCAATCTGGGATCCTACCCTGATCCTCAAAAATTACTTCCAATCTCAAGGAAAAGATACACCGATGAGAGTATGGATTAATGGATAACGCTACAGAAAGTCAGAAAAACAACAAAAACAAAAGAAATATGACTGTAAATGTTGCATAAAGAACTAGATGATACAGGTTCTTGTCCCAGCACCCTATCTTACATGCTCTGAGATTCTAGGTTGCTCAGCAAATGTCTTTGAAGCTCAGTTTCTTCATCTGAAAAATGGATTCAATATTTCCTGTTCTATGTAGCTTGTGGATCTAAACTATACCATGTAATTTATTCTCAAGCCAAAAACACAGTTAAATAGAAAACGTTATTTTTCTATAACTTAAATCCTGATTCATCATACAACTGTTTGCTGTTATGTAGAAACTTAATATTAAGCAATGAATAGTTTTATAACTGAACTTGAGCTTGCTCCTTGGCAGGTTACAGTTAGAGACATCAGGTGAAGTTGTCACACTAAGGATACTTTATTTGTAGCAAATAAATTGATCTTGGGGAATAACTTCCAAAACCCTGACTCCCTGAGTGGGGGTGAGTAGGTTTCTTTTGTTTAGGGTTGGGATGAACATTTAGAAAGGGGAGTTTTGTCATGCTTGTAAAGGTGGGCAGAAGGTTGAGCAGGCATAAGACATGTACAAGACATTAATATTTTAATGAAGCAGAGGTAACTGTCAGACAAGAGGAAGGGACTGTGGGTGTGCTCCAAGAACTGGTATAAAGTGGATGGGGTCTTGGACACTTATCTGGGGTAAGGAATGCAGGGGTCCTTTACTTTTGAAATAGCACTGGGAATTTTACCACTAATTTATTGTCTTGATATGGTCAGGCTATTTCAGGCCTGGTAGAGACTGTAGGTTTTGCATTCCCTTTGTTCCCTTAGAATCCTTAACTACTGTTGTTTTTGCATTTCTTTGTAATTCGGCATCTCCTGGGAAGTTCTGCAAGAAGTGTTTGGGCAAGTATGACATAGATCACAAAAAATACCTGCGGGTCTAAAATGATTTATCTTGCGTCCCAAAGGTTGTATCTCTTCTTTCTTTTCTGGGTATCCCTAACTCTTTCTGCTTAGTTTTCTTAGCCTTTTAATAATTTTCTCACTCTCTGTTTTCTCGTCTACCCCCTACATTTCATGGCCATAACTACGATGTAGGAATCTTTGGGTATGTGTAGTCATTCTTGTCCAATGGTATCATATGTGAAGCTGTCTATGTTCCTTCCGTGATCTTTCATTACAGTATCCATTCCCTCTGGCATCTAATGAGATCCCCACAGCCTTGGAACCACATATACTTGATTTTATGCCATCTGTGATTTCATACTGGATCCTCTGGCTTTGTCTCTCAGAACTTGTAGGTTCCTCTCTAATTATGTGCCCTGGTTTGCCCTGGACTTGCTGGTTTATGCTGGATTAATAACTAATCATGTACCCTTTGACTCTCAAAAGTTTCCAGTTTTGATGAAAAACTCACTTCATTTAAGCATATTCCCTGGTTTGGACTACATGGCCTAGGAGCTTTCTCAGTCCCTCTCTGCCTGCACCTTTTCGGACACTGTGTCAACAATCCTGCCTCCACAGAATGCTGCCATGAGACACTTTGCTACAAGGCTCGCCATTTCTTAGTGCATCAATGGCAAGATGCAGGGCTCTCACAACTCTATTCAAACCACACTTTGCCTGGGGTTTTTACTCTTTCTTATTGCCTGAAGAACGGGTATCTGTTGGCTGGATGATTTTCTGAACTCCTATCAGCAAATAACTCATTGTTTTCCTCTAACTTCCTTATTGTTTGCTTGGTCTGGAAAGGGGGAGATAGGCTTTTCAAAAAAAAAAAAGAAAAAAAGAAAGAAAGAAAAAAAGTGGCAGAACCCCAGGCCTTGATTCCTTGGGGTTTTGCTTTTGATATGCAAAAACAGGCTTTCTGAATTCTGAAACCTTTCCTCTCTCAAAAAGATGCGTCCTTGCAAATCAAACCCCTGCTTTTCAAGGCTACTTAGATATTTAGGAATGTATAATTTGACTCTATTCTCTGGATCCTTATACATAATTTCCCTTCTGAGGCAAATGTCCCAGACACCTCAGCCTGAAGTTCAAGTTTTACAGTGAACAAAGCAACGATCAAAAAGAAACACGTTTGTGTGCACATGTGTGTATGTTTCCTTTCTTTTTTTTTAACACTTCAGATAAAAAGCAAGTAAAATGATGTCTGTGAAAACATGTAGTTTACATAAAACTGGTCATGAAGTGATTTAACCATAGCTCCCAAGCCACCATTATTGAAGAAGTATCATTTAAAGGATTAGAAAGGACAGGCTACGGAGCTAGGTAGAAGGGGGTAATTATTTTCAACTTTTAAACTAAATAAAAACTTTCTTCCAGCCTAAAGGATTAAAAATATTGCTCTCACGCTAATAAAAACAAAAGGCAAGTCGCAGACGTAAGAATGCAGCCAGCAGATAAAATTCCATCAATCACGGTGATTCCGAATGTTCAGGTTAGAGACAGAGGCTAAGAGATACAGCCTCACCATTAAATACTAAAACAGGAAGCCAGCATTTTGCAGAATATATTGGAGGGAAGCAACGCTGTCTGCAGAAGATAATTGATAAAGATGTGGTTGTTTTAACGACTATGCTTTGACCCAGTGCATAAGCAAAGACTAAGACCCCTGAGGCAGACATCCAGCCTAGATAGCAAAGCACAAGAACTTTACTTGAAGCCTCACCAAAGGATCCCCACAACCTTGAAAAAGAAGCACCTGGAACAAATTAGAAAATAAATTATTTGGTAGTTACACCTGAACATTAGGGAGGAAAATCGGAGCCCAATAGCAGACCCTACTGCATGTCTTTTTCATTTTAAAAAATATATTTAGAAATATGTGTTTTTCATTTCAAAGAGTTTAGTCATTTTGATAAATTATTTTGCAGTTTTCATAAAAGTTTACAACTTACAGCTGATATTATGCATAGATATTTGGGTGAAGGGATTCTGTCTGGCTCTAATAAAGAAGTTTCTCACCTCACATAGGCTAAATCTGTTAATTAGCAACCTCCATCTACGGCAGATTTTATTATTTTCTGTGCTGTGCTCCTAAAATATAAAGTCCTAAATAAAGAAATAATAATACAACAGCATAAAATGTTAATCACATTAAAAAGAGCTCATTATGTCCTGTTTAATGGAATGTAACAAATTTTACTTCAAATTCCCACTGCACAGAGTCCCTTTCAGAACTGTAATATGGCACAAACCTCGTTACAGCCAAATCCACAGAAGGCATGACAGCGGGGCATTCTGCTTTCTTCCATCCAGAACGCTTGCATTTGGAATGCCCTCCTATGATGAAACTCTGAATAGACTATCCTTTTTCTTGAACCCTCGACCTCACATCCTTTAAGTGGATAAGGTATTAGCACATCAATATTTTATTGAAATCCTATAATAAGCAACATATGCATTACATTTCTAGGATAGGACGGAGACCATTTTAGCAACAGGAATTAGCACTCTATTGAGTAAGAGATGACATTTGACTCTATGGGTCATTCTTTATAAGTCAAAATTCATTTAGTAATAGTAAAGTAGAAGAATGTGGGTAAGAGATCAATAAATAATGTACTCTATTCTGGCTATAGGAGACGCAAATAGGATTGGATCAATCATAATGAAGTTTATGTTTATAATATATTCTAATTTATTTTTAAAAAGCAATACCTGAAATGTTAATGGGAAATACGTTAGCAAGGGGTCTCAGGAGGTAATGTGACTCCACTGGGGATGACTTTGCATATGACTGCAGCTAGCAGAGATGGTGTCATTTATCTAGTTATTTATTTTACTAGGGGCTTTGCAATGGTGTGATAATTATGAAGGCATCATCCAGGAAAAGTGTCCTCTTTTTCCTTTCTATCAAATATTATTCAGTTTTCAGGGCACCTGGGTGGCTCAGATGGTTAAGCGTCTGCCTTCGGCTCAGGTCATGATCCCAGGGTCCTGGGATCAAGTCCCGCATCAGGCTCCCGGCTCCTTGGGAGCCTGCTTCTCCCTCTGCTTCTCTCTCTCTCTCTCTCTCTCTCTCTGTCTGTCTCTCATGAATAAATAAATAAAAAGAATCTTTAAAAAAATATTATTCAGTTTTCAGGAACAAGCTCAAGTCCTAGTTCCTTCAAGACATTTGATTTGTTTTGTCTCTTCTGACCTCTAGTGATCACTCTGTTCTTTAAACTCCTACATTTTAGTACCACACCATTTGTTTTTGCATTGTAAATTCTTGTCCTTAATAACATGAGGTAAGTTTGTGTTGTTTCAGCAACATAATCATAGTATTTTGAAGTCAGTGACTATGTCTTACATTTCCTTTAATCCTACAAATACCCTGAACAATGAGTGTTACATAGAAGCTGCAAAATAAATATGTAATGGAAATAAATGTTTGGGCTGTACTAGACAAGTAAAGTGTGTCTGGAAATTAGGAGAACAAAAAGTTACACTACACGAAATCTCAGATGTTCTGGGTAATATTTTTTTTTTACTTTTCTAGGCAAGGTAATTACGTCTTTAATTACCATTAATGTAAGTATTAGATCAACTGTGTCAATAGTGCCATTTCTCTGATGACACAGTTCAAAAGCAGCTCACTGCAAGAATCCTCCTGTAGCTATATTAATCCAGGAACCCAGCAACTTCATACACAGCATTATGAGGAACAAATCACCCATGGGGTGCCAGGTTTCGTGCTAGATGTGAGACATTCAAAATGATGTACAAAAAAGGCATGATTCATGCCTTATGATTCTTACAGTTTACTGAGGAACAGAGATATGAAGCCATTGCTGTGAATGAAATGTGTATGTGTTTAGTGAAATAAATATCAGGGGATCCATTTCATATTTTTTGTTCCAAGAGTATCTTTATGAGAAAATAATACTCAAACTCTGGCTTGAAGAATTAGAGCTAGGCCAAAAAAAAAGAAAAATAATATGCAAAGAAAGGAAAAGATTGTGCATCTTCTAGAGTAAGTAAAAGATGAGTGTGGACTTAAGCTTAGTGCAAAGGAGGAGGGTAGGTAGGAGAGGGGTTGATGTATATCCATTCCTTACCCATGTTGTTTGTTGAGAGCCCACCATGTTTCAGGCACTTTGCTAGGTGCTGGGAAAACCATAGTGAAACTTGATCATATATTGCCTGTAAGGTTTTGTTCTGAGTTTATAATCTAGCAGTAAAGAAAATATCAGTCAAATAATTGATTGTAGAGTAATCAAGTTATATTATTTTTTAAGATTTATTTATTTATGTTAGAGAGAGTGGATGGAGAGAGAAAGAGAGCAAGCACAAGTGGAGGTCAAGGGAGAATCTCAAGCAGACTCCCTGCTGGGCGCAGAGCCAGACACAGGGGTCACAACCATGAGATCATGACCTGAGCTGAAATCCAGAGCTGCTCGCTTAACTGACTGAGCCACCCAGATGCCCCTGAAGTTATAGTCCTTTTAGCATTCTTGGGTTCTTTTTTAAAATTCAATCTGAGATAACTGTAAAGACAAATATTATCACTAATTTTAAGTATAGGACAAAGATTATGTGTACATTAGTAATGTGCCATCATGCAAGAAAGGTGCTGTCTTAAATTGGGAGGTAAGTAAACATTTCCCTGAGAGTAATTCTTCAAATGAGAGTAAAATTTAAAGCAACAGCTAAGCATGAAAAGGGGGATATAGATGAAAGAGCATATGCAAGCATAATATTTCCAAGAAAGCAAAATTTAGTCACTGTAGCTGGAGTATAGCAAATAAGATGGAATGCTTCAGGAGCCAAGCCATGTGACATCTTCTAGACCATGCAGAAGATTTTTATGTGTATAACATATCTATAGTTCACATATGTTTTGTTTTTTCAGAGCATAAGGAAGCCATTGGAGTATTTTAAGCAAGAATGATGGCATGATCAAATTTGCATTTTGAAAAAATCATTAGAACTTCTTAGGGCAAACAGATAGGGAAAAACATTCTGAGGGAATTGGCGCTTTAGTGCCACAAAAAGTCAAGAGGGAAAGGATTGTCAGGTCACCGGGGTGGCTCAGTCACTTAAGCATCTGACTCTTGGTTTCGGCTCAAGTCATGATCTCAGGGTGCTGGGACTGAACTCGGCCTCAGACTCTGCTCTAAGCGTGGAGTCTGATGAAGATTATCTCCCTCTCCCTCTGTTCCTCCCCTGCTGGCACACACGCTCGCTCTCTCAATAAAATAAATAAATACACTCTTAAAAAAAAAAAGAGGAAAAAGAATGCAGCCAAAGTAACGTATTTTATATAAAGTCTGCCTGGGCTGAGGAAAGATCTGAGAGAGATTAGGTTTAGAAGTGAGGTGGGTCTTCTAGAGGAAGATCTGTCATTGGCTCCCCCTACCCCGGGAGTTCAATGAACAGGGACCAGGGGCTGCCGTTATAATTCAGGATCAGAATGGGGACTCGTTCATCCTTTTTTTATTTCTTTGAAAGTGACGTGACATTATTAGATATTTATTGGAATGGTAAAAGACCAACATGCACAATTTCATATTTTAAGATATGATTATAAATTGTGATTTTTATTTTTGTGCAGTTTTTAAAATGGGAAAAATTTTAAGGCAATTGTGCAAGGGAAGTACTTCACCATTGCTCATAGAAAAACAGAACATTTCCCATTATCAGTGAAGTTCAAACAACATTGGCAGTTCAGGGAAAATGGAGAATGTTGTCATGCCCAGGTGACAAGTCCCCAAGGGAGAAACAGAAATTCAGCTAGGCTTGGGTGAGAACCAAATAAAGGATATGCATGGCTGGCTTCTTGAAAGAAGAGGAGAGAGAGAAGAGCTGATCTGAGAGAGCCTGAGATAGTAAGTCAGTGTCCCTAGGTCCCAAAAAATTAAGAGGAAATAAGGAAAGTGCTTGTATTCTGTCACAAAAGGACACACAGGATTAAAATAATTGGTAAAATTAGGACGCAGCATGTAAGCATCAATAACTAGATGCCATCCTGGAATCCCAGAGAAGCTAGTGCAACATGCCGGAACTACAAGATCATGCTTGTGCCATGAACACCTTTGCTGAAAAGGGCTTTGGACCATGATCATAGCCCAGATGCTTCACCTTGATGTGGATACTCCCAGATGTAGTAGCCATTTTCTGAGAAAGAATTCTCTTAACAAGAAAATCCTGAATGGAGTAAAGGCAAATTAGAGGTTTCCATTTGTTTTCACAACTGAAAACACAGTGTGAAATATCATCGCTATTAACCATATCTGTGTCAGCCTCCCTGGAATATGTAACATTTTCATATTAACAAATGTTTTTGCCCAGTGATTTTCTGTCATTAGTAACCTTCAACCTTTCAGGTGGCACTGGGGACTTTTTTCAAAACAGAAAAATGATGGCACTCTTGAAGGAAAATAACTAAGAGCGGACTTATTTTTAAGAACTAAGTATGAGAATGTAGTGTAGTGAACTATGGTTTCATTGAAGATAAGCAGTTAGTATACCAAATCCAAAGCACTGAGGATGGGGAACTTCATGGAAACTGAAGGGAAAGAGTGTGGGGAGTCTGTGACTTGGGTGACAGTTTGCTCCAGGCAACCCTTCATGGAGAGAGCTTGGGGGGAAAATACTCTGATCTCACACCTCTTTTCCCTCTACCCTTCTGCTGCAGCTGCTCTCTGGGGAGTCCAAAAGGAAAGCAGAGGGCAACTGAAACAGTAAATGTGATGCACAGAGGTTGTCCTGGAGCAGGGTGAAAGAGGTGGGGACATGGGCAAACTCATGGTCATGCTCTGCCTTGCTTCTCTCAAGGGGCAAAGGAAGAGATCTAGCACAAACTGCCTTCAGAGGAGGGTTCTTAGAACATGTGGGTCAAGAATTTTAAATTTTATTTCTCAAAAAAAGGAGTTTTTGAAGCTTTGTGCAGAAACTATAAGTTGAGAGAAAACAAAATCTCATTTTCAACGTGGAAGTGATGTTTATGCCATAAACAATAGATATGGGAAGAATGCTTAACAATATGAGATAATTTTTCACATTCTAAACTTGATAAAGTTTCTATGTGTTAGGGATAATAAACAATATTTTGACACCATTATGACAGGTCCTGTGCCTTATATATCTTTACCACCATTGTAGAGGAATTGTGGAGTACTTCTTTTAAGTTTAAGGATTCATGAGCACCTACCACTAATCCTCCTCTTTGGAACTGAAATTCCTGGAAACTGGCTCTTGCCATAGGCATCCATGGTGCCTTAACTGTGTGGGGCAGGAGAACAGAAAGAGATATATCTGAAATTGGGGCCATGGAGAGCGAGAAGACAACCTGAGATCCCTAAGGCCTCTCAAAGGCAGGGGGAGAGCAGCAAAAACATTTCATGTGCCAGAAAAGTAAAAACAAAATAGCTGGAGGATAAAACTACCAGTCTAAAGAGGATCTCATGATTATGGTAAAGCCATTGCAGCCTCAGATAAGAATCAACTCAACGTGGGCACGCCTGGGTGTCTCCGTGGGTTAAGCATCTGCCTTCAGCTCAGGTCATGATCCCAGAGTCCTGGGATCGAGTCCTGCATCGGGCTCCTTGGTCAGTGGGGAGTCTGCTTCTCCCTCTCCCTCTGCCTGCCGCTCCCCCTGCTTGTGTATTCTCTCTCTCTCTCTCTCTGACAAATAAATAAAATCTCAAAAAAAAAAAAGAATCAACATATAAAGGGGAAAGAAAAAAATCAAGATTTTATAGTGAAGAGGAAATAAAACAGGAACAAGATTACCTGGAAATGACTAAATTAAGTTTTCTGATTTGTCTTTTACCCATATTCCCTGCTTCCCTCAAAATACACTCTGGGCAATTACAAAAAAAAATAAATAAATAAAAGTTAAGAAAGCTGTGTATTTTTTTTTTATCTCAGTTTTCTGTTGGTGAAACACTGTATTGGCAGTTGGATTTGAAGGCACCCACAGCTGGGCCAGATATTTTGTGGCAGATTGGATTCCCTGAAGAGCAGACTTTGAGATAGATATGTGTGCAGGGACTTTATTAGAGATTTCTCTTGGGATCAACATTTATGGAAAGAAAGAAAAGGAAGTAAGATTGGCAAAGGAAGAAGTCAGGCTCTCTCCTTCCTGGCCCCTGACCAAACAAGGAGCCATTCATCACTGTCTATGAATCCATAACCTTGGGGGAACTCCTCTTTCTACAGAATGTGGGTGATGACTTGTACGAGCCAAAGCTCTGCTCAGTAAGAGAATTTTCCCTCACCACTGTCTTTCTAAGTCTCTCTGAATGTAGCTGTAATGTATCACCATCTATTTTCAACTACAGAACCATCTGTAAACCAATCTCAGGCATTTCCTTCTACTGCCGTTAGGTTGTAAGATATCCGCCATACAGACCTTGGTATCAGCTGAAGAAAAGCCTCTGGTAAAACAATGGTGGATGGCGTGAGGTTCTGGCACAACTATTTATGTAGCTTACTTATGCCACCTGAACTTGCTTGTACTTGATCTTATAGCAAGAATTGATCTGGTATATACACATCCCAGGTTACTAAATGGATTGTTGCTGGTCCTGCCCCACTTTATAAAAGAATCTAGTTCATAGTAAGCCATGTTGACTACATGATCACTTTAAATCTCATTAGTAGTCACTTCTCAGGACCTAAAAACACACTAGGATCTTTTTTATGAGGTATATAATTGGCACCATAGATGGAATAGCTTGTTATGATATCAGGAGTCTGTTTTAGATTTTCTCACTGGGCTTATAAAAAACTCCACACAGGGTCTTTTCCCATCACTCTTGCTTTTAATACTATAGGTTCTGCTGGGCCATATGCCACAAGAGGTAATGTTGCTTGTAGAACGGTAGAGACATATTACAGAGTTTTTCTTTGTGTGATCTCCGCTAACTAATAGCCTTTTGTATCACCTAGTATATAGCTTCTAGCTATACCATGTGTGGTCTTTGTTGGCCAGAACTCAAAGAGGCTTACCAGGCATTATGCTTTCATCTTTGTAGTGAAAAGTACCAGATACAATAACAATCCCTTTATTTTGAAGAGGACATGCTTGTATGCCTCAGAACTGTTTTATTAGGTTGCAGACCTCTGAATTTTTATAAGCTTTATAAAATTCTCTTCTTATTGCTACCATTCTTACCAAAACTCCAATATCCATGTCATTTCTTGTTCATCCGCTCCAATAGCATGGTGTCATCAGTATAGTGGAGGAGTAAGATGCTTTTTGAAATGTTGAGCAGGTCCAGGTGTTTTCAAAATATATATTATGACAGGGAGCAGGAGAATTAACAGTCCGGGGGAAAGACTATAACTGCATAATGTTGTCTAGTCAAAGTAAATTTGAACTGTTTCTGAAAATGATACACCTAATCAATGGTCGCATAATATGTACTTAGAGACGTTCTGATCTGCTTTTGCAAAGATTCTTTATCTGGCACAGAAGCGCCACTGGGGGTACTGCTGCATGGATTTTTACAGTAGTTCACTATAATAGGATCCACCTGGTTTTTGCATAAACCATCATCTGGTTTTTACATGGATCAAACTGGTACATTAAATAGATATATAATGAAGATCATCACACCTACGTTCTTTAGATCTGTAAGGGTGGCACTGACTTTTGTCATTACACCCAGGATATGATATTGTTTGATTTACCATCTTGGTTGGCAGAAGTTCAGGGAGACAATTCCAGAGAATTCCACATGGTCTTCCTACTATGTTTTATCTCATGTAACAGGAACTCAACTTGCATTTCATGCCAACGTCCACCAACTATGCATTTCCCCTTATATAGTCAGGGACTGTGCAAATAATCAGCATGGATCTAAAGACTCTAATTATTACCTGGCCTGCATATACCATCTTTCTAATAGGAAACCATGATGACACTTCAAGTCTTGAATTATCAATGTTAAGTGTGGCCAAGAGTCCCTGAAATGTTTGAGTTACCTCCTTTCCCAGTATACAAGTACTCATTTATATGGTCACAGGTCCTCTGGAGAAGACCTGGGGTAACGATTACCCTGGTCACTTCCCATAGTGTTATATAGAGAATTTTCCTTCTTGGGGAACTGGGTCTCTCCTTCATTCAATGCATTCTTGGTCTGAAAACTTTGTTAAGACTAGAAACTGAGCAAGGAAAAATGACTTCTTATTTGGGTGACTGTCTTCATCCTCCTAATCATTCATCCTTTATTTATTTTGAATCACAGATTAAGTAGTACTTGTATAGGCTGATAATTTATTTTGCCCCTTGAAATACCATGTTCTACTCATCATTTTCATAACTCTCTAGCAGTTGGCCCACCCCGTCTCTGTTTGATCCTGCCACTATTTATGACAAGCCTGTGCTCATGTCTTTTAACAGGTAAGTGCTGCCACTTAACCAATGTGGTTTTAGAATATTATCATTCCTATTTTTATCAATGAGCCTAGTCTTGTAAAGACACCTACTGCTAGCCCTGGCCTAGAGGGAAGTGACTCATGAGCTTTTTAGTGTATCTCACCAGCAGATTTCTTACTGGTCTGGTCAATGATGCATCCTCTATGTCCTCCTGTGGAGCATAGTCCTCTGGTTGGTTTTTCCAGCTGTAATAAATGTCCATCTTAGCATAACGACAGCTTGGAGTCTTTTAATCTTTTTATATCTGTCTGCCTTGCAAATTCATCATTTCTATCTCAATGCAGACCATCGTTTTCTGTGCTTCTTGGAAACATGCCGAAAGTATGTTCACACCATCCCCTGGTGTCATAACAGGTTGTTAAATCCTGTATCCCCAGAGAATGATCCCAAATCAATAAAACTATTTTATCTAACTATGTATTCTGTCCTTTGTTCAGGCACCCCCCCAAATCTAATCCCATGCATACTCTTCCAAATCTTCTTTTACATGGTAGGTGGTTCCTGAAGCTCCTTTTAAAATATAGCATATTTCTTTCTTTATCAGACTTAACCTGCACCTAGTTATGTTATGTCCTAATGGCTAGGAGTGGAAATAGCCCAAGGGAGGTGTACATTGTCTACTGGGGAAGAAACGTCTGCATTTGATGAATTAGCAAAAGTTAGGCAGCCAAGAATGACTCTAAACATCTCTTTACCTTAAAAATTTTACTGGTTAGCAAAACAAAATGGTTACTGAATTATCCTCACTATTAAGAAATTGGACTCTTTATATCAACAAAATTCACAGGTAACTGCAATTTATCCTTTTAAGAAATAAAACTGACTTTTACTTTATGTATTTATAATTCACCTACTCATTTAAATATATTTACACACTTCACTGACATTTTTTTATTAAACCATGACTTTATTTCACGTTTTGCAAACTCAATATAATATTGAATATTAAGACACTGTGTTGATAAGTCGTGTTGAGACCCACAAGTTGCTAGCTGATTAAGGAGTTATTACAATCGAAGTATAGCAATGACTCATTTTTGAAGAATTCCATAAAAAGATTTTTTTTAAGACAACCACTTTACATTGAAGAATTTTAAGTTTTTCTCTAATAATTATCATTTACTTTTTGTTTAAAATATGAATTTAATAAAATATATAATTAAATGATTTCATGTGTTTAATTTAGTTTCTTAATTCACCAAACAAGATTTATTTGACTTTCAAGAAATCCACTTACTTTGTTCCACATATGGTTGCATGTTTGGATATTTTTTTTTCTTTTTAAATTTTATATATACATATATGTGTATATTGTATATGTATAAATATATGCATAAATATGATATACCCTTTTCCATCATGGAGCTAACATTCTAGTGAGAGAAAACAATGAACAAGCACATGAAGACATGTACAAGTGATAAGACTATAAAAGCATAATGAAAGTAGGCAACTGGGAAAGAGGTTATGTGTAACTGGTGACCTTTCCAATGAGTGAATTTTTAGCAGAGACGTTCAGGAAGAGGAAGAAAAGTCATGCACATATATTTTGCTGAAAAATTCTAGGTAGAGGGAAGAGTAAGAGAAAAGGTATGAGAAAAGAGAAAAGGCTCAGGTATGGTTATGTCCACGGACTTATCTCAGAAAAGTGTGGAGCCCAGTATGGTGGGAGTGAAGTTTGAAATTAATAGTATGGATAAGTCAAAAAACCTCCCCAAACATAAAATATATGTATACATTATTATTATTATTATTAAACATACATTATTAAACATACATACACA
Organism: Callorhinus ursinus; assembly: GCF_003265705.2. NCBI lineage: Eukaryota > Metazoa > Chordata > Mammalia > Carnivora > Otariidae > Callorhinus > Callorhinus ursinus. The sequence continues at coordinate 110,999,964 of NW_027397066.1, read as the reverse complement.
TATGCTATTGTATATATGTTTAATACCCAAACTTAATTTGGTAAATAATCATATGACAAAGATAACTAACTAGTAGACTTAAAGGATGTTGTGAAATGTTAATACATAAAATCCAGAGAAATAGTTTTTTTCATTTTAAAAAAAGAATAAACATATGAAGAACCATTTCTATGATTCCAAGACTTCAGACCAACAGCAAAAAATGAACTAGGGCAAAATGGCCAGTATTAAAATGTCCTTCACTTTCATAACCTTGGTGTGTCTCACCTGGACTGTTCTTCTCATAGTGGGGATCAGAAATATTTTCTTTTCCTTTGAGATAGAGCAACTCACAACATATGGATTTCAGAAACTATTTCACAGAGTCATTCAATTCCATTTATTTCAAATACCGCTGCCGTGGGAGTAATAAATATGCAACTGCCTGTAGACACAATGAAGTATTTAATCTTGAGCAAAGGTTGTTGAGTTGTTAAACATGAAAGCCACAGAATGTGTTTCTCCACTCTGAGGAAAATAAAATTTTATTCTGGATATTTGTGTCCAAAAACGAACAAGGAGATTAAGGCCAAATGTGGACATAGGAAGATTAAAAAGATTTAGTGTATCTAGTGATTTTTGTTTTTTTAGGCTGACCCTGCAAAAGGTAATTTAGTATTTTTCATGAAAGAAAATTGGATGGAAGAAATAGATAGGCAGCAATGTACCTTTACAAATGCTAATGTTCACATGAATCTTAAGATTCGAGGTTAAATGTGGGATAAAATATGAATAATAGTAATATTAGGCAGATGGTCTTTTCCCCTTATGTCTTGCCCAATGAAGATAGACAAACGCAATAAAAGTCTAAAAGAAAAAATTATTTATGTCAAGTTTCTTATGTCATACACCACAATCAGCATATTTCTTTAAAAGCATGAATTCAAAGTTTAGCTTTAAGAGAATACTAGATCTTTAAGATTTCTTATGGGAAATATATATATACATTTTAATTAAGTTTTTTCTTTTTCTTCATTGACCTAAAATTTCACTGTAATTGTTCTCGATGATGAACAATTAAAGTAAAATTTCCTCCTTTCTTTTATTTTTCTGTGTACTCTTTAAATCCCCAATTCATGTCAATGACAAAGGCCACCAGCAAAAACCAGTAAGAGGAAACATATTAAAGAATGTCTACATGATCAATGACTAATGAAAATCCTAAGAGAAACTTGTTCTGAGAAATGCATTACTATAAATTGACTTAATCATTATCAGAAATGTCATTACTAGATTCCTTATACCCATAACTAATGTACTTTTAAATATACAATATTGAAATATTAGCAAATAGAAGACATGCTAAAACCAAAGACATACAGGACTAATGAAAAAAGAGCCCTTTCTATACTCTATAGGTAAATTCTATACTATAAAGAAAGTAAATGATAACTTTTTTAAAATTACATTTGAACATGCTAACATACAGCTAATATTATGACAGCTGAAGGTATTACTAATCTTATTTTATAAAAACCGGAAATTATTACAGTACAATAAAATAATAATTATGATAAGGCAGTTAGTTTTATGATTCACAATCCAATGGCTGGTGGAGGGACTGGTAAACCTAAAGTCTTACAGGGTTGATTTCTAAATCAACATTATCATTTCTAAAGAAACATTATCTGCAATCAGTATACAAGCTGCAAAAATTTGTACATGGTCTGGACTCTTCAGGTTAGTAAAAAATCACCATAAGAAGTTTATAGTATATTCAAGATTGTGTTTAGCAAATCTATAAAGTGCAAGTACGTTTTACTTTCTATGGAGAGTAAATATTTTAGATTTTGCAAGCTCTGTAGTCTCTGTCTCAGCTACTCAACTATACTAATACAGGCAGAAGTTACCCTAGACAACACATGCATGAGTAAGTGTAGCTGTGTTGAAATCAAACTTCACTTATAAAAATAGGTAGTGGACTGGATTTAACCTGAAGACCCCAATCTGCCAATTCTAGTTCTGGATAAATCTGTATAACATAGTCAAAAAAAATAGCACAGGATAAATGAATAGAAACTACCAATTCAATTACATATAAAATAATTAGTCAAACAATAAAACCTGGGTTTTTTGTTTTTGTTTTTGGCTACCTGAAATGGTTGACTGTCAAAGTTCTCGTTAAGAATCAGTTTACCATGTATATTCTGTCTTGCTCTAAATATAAATAAACTTCTGTAAGCAATTATAATATAAGTAAAATAAGTTACACTTGTGTCTTTTGCATTAGTAAAATTTGGAGGGGGTCTGTTTTGGTTTGGCTAAGTAAGCTCCTACTAAACCTATGCTCACACAAATTACGATGAACAAAATACAGAAGTAACTAGAGAGTGAACACATATAGAACATTAAGGAGAAGAGTCAAATACTAGAAGAAGGAAATGGCTCAGAGTAGACTTACTGTTGTTTATTGGCTTTAGGCTTTAAGGAAGATGTCTGTGGCACAAAAATGATGGTTAAAACAGTGATAGAAAGTGAAGTATTTTCAGCCTGAAAAAAACAGAAGACAGAGTTTGGGCAACCACAGGGTGTTATAAAATAAAGGATGACTCTCAGACAGTAGAGAGTCAAAGTGAAGAAGTCCCAAATTCTTTATGTAAACTCTGTTGAATCTTTGATTTACCTGTGAACCATGCATGACACAGACTTCAGTTAGACAAAAAGAACCACTCTGGGATTTTTTAGTTATCTAAGAGACAGAATTTGCATTTTGAGTATGACAAAATTAAAAGCCTACTAAAACATAAAAACTGAAAAAATCAACAATTTGGAGAACATCACATTCACAATGACTAGGATATAATCCAATTATTCCACATACAAAGAACTAGAAATAAATGACATATTCCACAAAAACAATGATTGATATATAGAACAGCTAAACAAAAAATTGGAAGATATGGATGATTGGAATAACACCATTAACCATCTATTTTGGTATTTACACAACACTACCCTAACATTAACAACAAAATAAATCCTAAGTGACTACCAGGAAATAATGAAGAACAGTGTAGAAACTAATAAAATAGAACACAGACAACTAATAGAATAATTTAACAGAGACAAATTGTTTTGTTGTAAAGATCAACACGATTTATAAACCACTAACTAGATTAATAAAAAAAAAGAGTGCATGAACACTAATTACCAATATCAGAAATGAAAGGATGGTTATCATTACAAGAGGTACAGGCATAAACAGAATTAGAGATTATTATGAACAATTATCTGCCAACAACTTCAATACCTTAGATCAAATGAGCAAATTTTTTGAAAAATGCAACTTACCCAAACTGCCATGGGACAAAGGACAAAATCTGAATAATCCTATGTCTAGGGAATAAATTGAATCCATTATCATAAAGCTTCCAATCAAGAAAATTCCGGGACCAGATGGTATCACTGGTATATTCTTTAAAACATTTAAGGAAGAATATTACCAATCTACATAAACTTTTTCACTATATAGAAGAGGAGGAAACATTTCCAAACCCACAGAAATATATTAAAATAAAGTGATATTAATGACTAACATTCCCCCATGAATTTATATGTAAAATTAATTTATAGTATTTTAGAAAATCGAATCCAATAATATATAAGAAGGATAATGTATCATAGCTAATAGGTTTTGTCACAGGAATACAAGATTGATTTAACTTTCTAAAATCAATTAATGTGTAGTTTGCCATATTAACAGAGTAAAGAAGAAAAAGTACAAATTCAATTTCAATAAATAAAAAAGCATTTTATAAAATTTGACACTCTTTCAAAATTAAAACTTGTAACAATTTAGTAAAAGAAGGAAATGTCCTCAACCTGATAAAGGACGTTTATGAAAAACCTAGGGCTAATATTCAACTTAATATTGAGGATTTGAATACTTTCTTTCAAGTTGGGAACAAGTAAAACAATGCCCATTCTCACCACTTCTGCAGAGGTCTCAGCCATTGCAAAAACAAAGAATAGAAATAATGGTACAAAGATAAGAGAGGAAGAAGTAAATTTATTTGCAGATGGCATGGTGTTTACACAAAATCATCAGGAATCTACGATGTAATTACTAGGACTAATCAGTGAATTTAGTAAAAAATCTCAGGATACAAGATTAATTTACAGAAAGCACTTATATTTTTATATACTATGAACAGAAATTCCAAAAATTCTATTTGTATGAGTGTCAAAAACATAAAGAACTTAGAAATAAATTTAACAAAATATGTGCTAATACCTCTATACTTAATGAAGACCTAAATAAATGAATAAATAAGAAAACCTATTGTCATAGATTGCAAGAGTCAATATTAAGATGTTAACTCCTCTCAAACTGATGTACAGATTCAGTCAATGTCAAATCAAAAGCTCAACAAGTTTGTTTGTTTGTTTTTGGTAACAATTGACAATATGACTTTAAAATATGTGTGGAAAAGAAAAAGACTTAGAATATTCAAAGCAATCTTGAAAAAACAAACCTTAAAAATTTAGAATAGCGTTTTCAAGCCTTACTATAAAGCTACACTAATCAAGAGAATGTTGTTTCAGCATTAAGAATCAATCTCCACATTAATAGAACAAAATAGAGAGCCCAGAAATAGACTCATACTTACAAGACCATTTAATTTTCAGCTTAGGCTCCCAGGCAAGCTGGTGGCAAGAAATATCTTTTCAACAAATGGTGCTGGAATTATTAAATATGTATATGAAAATAATAATAATCTTAATGCCCATCACACATTCTATAAAAACATTTAAATTTAGATGGAACATAGGCCTATATATAAAACTTAAAACCATAAAACTTGTAGAGGAAAACATGTTTTCTTGATTTGGAGGGTTTCTTCTTAGACAAGTTACAGAAAAAGTAATTCTAAAGGAAAAAATGATAAGTTAGACTTATCAAAATAAAAAATGTATATTCATATGATAAAAGTATTAAGAAAATAAAGAAACCATAGTCTGCATGAATGTATTCACAAAAATATATCTTTAACCAAGTACTAGCATCCACATATCATAGTATATGATGAAAACCTTCTACAGCTTAATAAAAGAGACAATCCAATAATAAAAATGAGACAAAGCTTTGAACAGACACTTCACAAAGTAAGATATAAAATGGCCAATAAGTGTATGAAGAAGTGTCAACCCTTCAGTAGTATTACACAGTAAAAAATGCAAATTAAAACCACAATAAGCTCAACTCCACATCCACCCCAAATGGCAAAAGTTAAATAGACTTACAACGTCAAGTAATGGTAAATAGGTAGAACAGCCAGAATTCCCATATATTCCTGATGTGATTCCAAAATACTAAATGACTTTGGAAAAAAAAAAACCCTGATAATTTCTAAATAAAATTACACATAAATCTACCCTATGACTCAGCAATTCTAATCCTATGTAGTTAACCAAGAGAAATGAAAGCAAATGTCACAAAAGTTCATATGAGAATGTTCATAACTCTTTTCATAATGGCAAAGAACTGGAAACAAGCTCAATGTACATTAATAGGAGAATTAATAAGCTATATTATATTCATGCAGTTATATATTTCTATTCAACAATGAAAAGAGAATAACACTCAACTTATGCTCAACCATATGGTTATTCTACTTTTATGAACAGGATAATCGAATATACAGTGGAAAATAACCATAACCATGTTTATCTTGGGGTGTGGTGAGGGTAAGAGGAAGCTTTTTGGTGATAATGATATTCTATATATTGTTCAGGGGTTGTGTTAAGCAGATGTGTGGAAAAACTCAGAGAATGGCATTAAAATGGATGTATTCCTTTCTATATCAATTTTTATCACAAGAAAAAACGAACAAATACTAAAATCTATTTAACAATATACGTTCTGATACCCTAAAGAGAAAATGTTTGAAATTTATTTTGAAATGTACCAGTAAAAACATTTTTGGTTAAGGGATGGATACAGGGATGGATACATGGGTAAATGGATGACAAATCAAATATAACACAATAATAGTAATAAAATTTAGATGGTGGGTATACAGGACACATCTACAAAATTATTTCAATGGCGAAATGTTTACAATAAAATTATAAAATATTACATTTTTGAACATATTTTGATTTCAGTTTGTTGTCCCAGCCTCGGATTTTGTTCTCCTTCAAGAATTGTCAAACTGAGTGGGTTGGGGGTTGAGGGTGTTGAATTATTAATGACAGAGTAATAGGACCTGCTGTGCAGTTTGCTCAAGCAAGGCATGTTGTAACTGGAGTTTATTTTTGTTTTTATGGCGAGGTACACAGCATGAAGACTCGTTTCCACAAATGTAAAGTCAGTAGATATTTATTGTCCTCTGTAACAGAATCACTCCTGATTTGATGGAAGTCATGTTACCCCTCTTGTCTATTGATACTTATTGGTATATGAAAGACAGAATGTGTTTTTTTTTAAAGATTTTATTTATTTATTTGAGAGAGAGAGAATGAGAGATAGAGAGCATGAGAGGGAAGAGGGTCAGAGGGAGAAGCAGACTCCCCGCTGAGCAGGGAGCCCGATGTGGGACTCGATCCCGGGACTCCAGGATCATGACCTGAGCGGAAGGCAGTCGCTTAACCAACTGAGCCACCCAGGCGCCCAGACAGAATGTATTTGAATACGGCTTGGGAGTTTCTATTGAAACAAACTGAATAAAATCATGATCTATTTTTCTTTGGCAATTAGTTTTACTAGAACATTTTGCAGATTTAGAGATTCTTCTAACTAAGTTTCATCTTCTGGCATGAAAATGTATCAAAGGTCCTAAAGGAAAATTTTCCCTAAAGGAAGCTGCCATGTGGGCTGATGATCTGCAATAACACGAAGGGCTTCAGGTTTGGTGGCTACTCTCAGACACAATTGAGGGACAAACTTGGAATCTCCAGGCTTAATTACCTGGCAAAATGCCCTGCTTTGAGGATAGGTTAAGTACATGAAGGTGAACTAAAATTGCTCTCACTTTGAAGCATGGTACAAAGTTGCAAATATGAAATGAAATGGAGCTATGAAGGTTGTGTCAGAATTCTTTGGAAAGGGTCTTCCACAGGGATGCGGCAGAGCGGCAGCCAAATTAGAGCTCCTGGAGGACAAACCACCCTCTATAATCATTCACCTGCCTCATATCTGTTGTCAGAAAGATGGGCCAATACCTTTGACTTGACATTCATGCTCTTGGTTCTTTGATCATTTAAGATGCGGCAGGAGGGACATGTTGTGCCTCTTGCTAATAAAAACATCTAGAACTCTAGCAATTATTTGGACAATAGAAGTAATAGGATTCTATTTGCACCCAAAAGTGATAAAGTAGTTTGTGTCAGTTATAAAACAAATATTAAGTAGATTCCTTCCTCCGGTCATCTGTTCTGCAATCATACATCTATTTAGTATCAAATGGTTGCTTTTAAGAGTTAGGGAATAAGGAATTTATAAATAAAAAGATATTGATTTCATGCATGCTTACATAAACAAGCAATTATAATTTTGTGGTGTAAGGTTTACTTTTTTGAATAGTCTCTTATACACTGCTGATTCAATAGGGTGCCGGGTTAATGCTTGAAGACAATCAAAACAGTAAAATGAGAGAATACTGAAGCCACTTCAGTGGAATGAAGACTATCCCCAGAAAATAAATGGAGTTACATTTTGGAGCACCTGTTACCTCCCACTGGCAATGTAGTCTGGATTAAATTAGGTACCCTGATGGAAACTCAGTAACCTCATCTGTAATGTGGGAATAATAATGATTATAATAAACTCTTAATGTTAGAAGTAAATCTAATTTTAAATACTCTTTGAATTTAAAACACAGCACATTTATAAGGTGGCTCAGTTGGTTAAGCGACTGCCTTTGGCTCAGGTCATGATCCTGGAGTCCCGGGATCGAGTCCCATATCAGGCTCCCTGCTCAGCGGGGAGTCTGCTTCTCCCTCTGACCCTCTTCCCTCTTGTGCTCTCTGTCTCTCATTCTCCTTCTCTCAAATAAATAAATAAAATCTTAAAAAAAGAAATAATTCTGTGAAATGTGAAATAAAAAGAGGACTGATAAAAATAATTACATGGTCATGAGTTCAGAATCAAATGTGTTTTTTCACATGTTTACATTAGAAAATGGATGGGATTTAGGGATTTGGTACATTTTCAATATCCAGAATCAGAGTATAGGAAGTTTTAGTAATAAAAAAGTATTCTTTACAATGTATTTTGTTAGAATTACATAAACGAAATCAAGAATCAGCTTAATTTTGATGTACTTTGTGTTCCTGAAAATCCCTCATGAGGTTTCAAAATTACTACAGCCCTTTAGAGTGTCAGGGAAAAAAAAAATCATTGTAGTTTAGACTAATATTTGAGTGAAATCACAAAGGAGAGAAAACTTTAAAAAATTAAAAGTCACTCCCCAAAATCAAATGTCTAAAAATAAGATTATATTAGATGACAAACCAAATATGTGTTATTGTTTTCAATAAGCATGATAAACTTTTCTTTTTTTTAACTTCAAACATTGGGATTATATCCCATGATCCATAAATGAGCAAGTTATGAAAAAATTTTAGATGTTGTCCCAGACAAACTGAAGTTAAAAGATAGGGAGTTAGGATTACTTTACAAAGTAATCTCAGGAACTTTTCAGTGCCTTTGGAATCATTCCTTTATTATCACAGGACTTCAAGTCATTTTCCAACCCAGAAGTTAAATGTTCTACCTGGCAAAGTGTATGCAACTCTTTAACTTCCAAAGTCAAAACACTCACTTCAGGAAGTGGTGGGGCTACAGACAGGAAGTAGCAATAGGACCCTCATGGATGGCTGTAGGCTCATTCCTCCCTGTTTGGTGTGGCTCATCAGATCTGCCCTGCTTGTAAAGAACGGAGAGAGTTATCAGGTGCCAGTTTTGGGGTTTCATCCTACCTATCTGTAGTCCCAAGTGATTTCCCATTTGTTTCAAGATATGATAGCCTCTTACTAAAATAAATACGAATAATGTAATTTCCAAATTCATCTAACAATCATAGATCAATACTATGTTATCTATTTAGACTTCCTTAATTCTGTAGGTTACTTATTTTATCAAATAAAAATTTGTTTTCAAATTTCTTTTCTAACACAGAGAATGTGAATTAGATAAAATAAGTTAAATGTCACAGTTTGAGTACAGAAATGGAAAAGATAAAAGAGACTTTTACTTTTCTTTTAATATATTTTCCTCCTCTAAGAGGAGTTCCTCCTGAGGTTTCAGAAGCTCCATAGTGTCTAGTATTTGTAAACAAATGGGAATTAAATGCCAGCTCCATGCCACATTATATTAGCTGAAACTAAAGTCAGTTTAATTTTTTTCCAATTGAGTTCAATCCTTGCGACCCTTTGTCCTTCAGTTTTAATAAAGAGAAAGTAGTTTGTTTAGATCAGAAAAAAAACTTCAGAGAAACTTAAGAACATCAGAAAATTAACACACCCCTCTATTTGTTGAGCCAATATACTAAGTCAGAATGATCTAAACTGATAGCTATTTTATAATAGCTTGTCCAATGTATTACAACTAAATATAAAAATCTGTGCAAAATATATTTTCACAGCTAAGACAGTCAATTTATGTGAAAAAGAACTGAAATATGGTTTTCTTGGAGATTACGGAAATAATTGTCACAACCATTACTTTACATTTCAAATCCAAAAATGGTAACTTGTGTTTCTATAATATAATTAAAAGGGCAAGATATAAAACATATTATGTGAAACTGAAAAGCCACACATTGATTGTAAGAACTTGATAGCAGGTTTATGACCTAGTTACACTGATTATTTGCAAGGATACTGATTTTTAAACTAAAAGACTAAAAAGATTAATATCCCATCTCATATTATAAAGTTATAAAATAGATGTATGTAAAATATATTACAATTGTTAAATAATGCCATTATTTGACTGAGTTTAACATGTGCTATAATGAGAGCATGAGAAGTGGAGTAATGATAAAAGGAGCTACAGTAATAAAACTTAGTAGAGATTCAAAAGTGATGCAACTGTTATATACAAATCAATTTTAAAAACAATGTAAGGACTGAAATTTTTCCTCTAAATTATTTTATATATATTTTTACAAATTTTAGGAACTACACAATGCATATTATAATTTTGGTAGCCAAACCCTAACATAAACAGGGGTAAAGATTTGACTCTCTTTCTTCAATAACTTAACTGCTGGAAATTTTGAGTAAGAATATCAAAGACAGGAACATTTTCTTATAACTGTCATTCTCTGCAATATAGTCTTATCATACATAATTCCATACAATATCTCTCCTGAACATCTGGAATCTACTATCATGTTCCCAATATTTGCAATCTTGTTTCCCTCCATTAAAATGTCACTGATAGTTTTAAAAACCTCCTTTATATGAGTATTTTTTTTTAATATTTTATTTATTTGACAGAGAGAGAGACAGCAAGAGAGGGAACACAAGCAGGGGGAGCAGGAGAGGGAGAAGCAGGCTTCCCGCCAAGCAGGGAACCCAATGTGGGGCCCAATCCCAGGACCCCAGGATCACAACCTGAGCTGAAGGCAGACACTTAACGACTGAGCCACCCAGGTGCCCCTTTACATGAGTATTATTGTCAGTATTTGACATTTGAAGATATAAAGGATAAGAAAGTTTAAACAATTTGCAAAAGTCATGTGGTTACTAAGTGTCAGAGTTGTACCCAAGCCCAAGTTCAAATTCCCCATGCCTGTTACACAAACATCCTTACTTTGAACAACTCTACCGGTTTTTTTCCAATTTATTGCCTTTGTTTACAACATTAAGAAATTTTATTTTTTTTATTTTTTTTTTAAGATTTTATTTATTTATTTGACACACAGAGAGAGAGAGAGAGCACAAGTAGGCAGGCAGGCAGGCAGAGGCAGAGGGAGAAGCAGGCTCCCCGCTGAGCAGGGAGCCCGATGTGGAGCTCGATCCCAGGACCCTGGGATCATGACCTGAGCCGAAGGCAGACGCTTAACCGACTGAGCCACCCAGGCACCCCTACAACATTAAGAAATTTTAGAAATAGACATTAATTTTGGTATAACTTGGCTCTAAATCTTTATTTTACACGAGTTAACGGAGGGCTATGTGGTTGAGTGATTTAGAGCTATTAACGCCTCTTTCTTTGCGTGTTCCTTTTCTTGCTTACTGAACAAAATCCCTTAATAGCAAACATTTTATAAGTTGTAATAATAACAACTAAAGTGCAAAGAGAATGACAAATTAAAAACAAAAAACATAGATTATAGAAATATATCCAAAGAGCAATGCAATCTATAAAATTAGTGTAAAGATTAGACTAACTTGTCAAAATACAAAAAGTCACATGGCAGAAAAATTTTTATTGAATTTAATGGCATATGTGTCTATGGCATATGGTATATGTACGGAATATGGCTATGTGCAGTATATAGAAAATACATATGTTAGGTGCACCTGGGTGGCTTAGTCGGTTAAGCATCCCACTCATGATTTCAGCTCAGGTCTTGATCTCAAGGTCTTGAGTTCAAGCTCTGTGTTGGACTCTGCATGTGGAGCCTACTTAAAATACATTTGTTAAATATAAAGATACAGGAAAGTTTAAAATAAAGAAATGGAAAATATACTTGGCAAAGAATTACTATAAAGAACTAATAATAACATATATAATAATAATAATAACAGAATAACATTCAACTGGTTAGGCTGTTCAATTAGTTTCCGATGTTTACCCTAGCAAAACTGCAGAAATCAGAAAGCAGTTTGTATATGAAAAACTTACAAACCACCCCCCCCCCCGCCACACACACACACAACTCAGAGACATCCCTGGGAATATAGAAGGTGTTCTGATCTGGCCCATGAGTTGCAGAGTGGGCTGTGGGGATTTGATGCAGCCTGGGCCTTCATGAATCCAGAGACAGTCATCACACGATGGTTCAAAGAAATCTTGCTTTCACTTCTCCCTGTCATTGCACAGAGACAATTATTGCTTGTTTCTTTACCCCAGAAATCTGCAGCTACAGCCCACCTATTGGTGTTCAGGAAGAAACATTTAGAACACATACAAGTCTTGCTGGGAGTTAGAAATTGAATGAAACAAAATCAGGTTGGAACAACAAATTCTGAGCGTTGTTCCTCTGCCCACAAGCCAAGGTTGGCTGTCAACATCTGTGTCTTTCCAACACTTTCTTTTCTATGATTTAAACGTGAAGCCCTTAAAAAGTGGTCTTGTGGCATAAAAGCAAAGTAGCAGGATAAACAAAGGTCCTGTGGTATGTGGAGCTCCCTGCACTAGCTCACTGTATCCACAATGCTTCACATCATCTGAGGGACATAGCATGGATATAACACTTTTCCCAACATGTATTATTGGACAGAATAGAAGCAAACATACACGTAAAGGACACAGTCTCTATTCAAAAGAAAGACAACAAACTGGAGGACACATAGCACTTAAAATGAGTGGAATGCAAAGATCAACTTGCAGTAAACAAACACACTAAAATGGAGAAGAGAATATCAGAGAGAAACTCAAGTTTAATAGGCTGATGTTTTTAAATAATGGAACATTCTTTCTACAGAATTAAAAATTTAAAATTGCACATAAAATAAATATTTAGAATGAGGAAATACCACCAATATCACAAAATTTAAAAAGTAGCATAATTTTATGTACAACTTTAGTTTAGTTACCCATCTGAACTTCCAGAACAGTTTTATTTCCCTATACTTTTTGTCTACATATTCTCTGACCATCTTTTCATATGACAACATTACAATATTTTTCCAAAAGAATGTGGAGATTGATAATTCAGTCTTTCTTTTAACATGGTTGATTAACACTGGTTCTTTAGTAATACAATCTTAAATACTTCTTAGAACATTAAAGCTCTAATGGTAATTTATGTAAAATTTAGTGCTTTTTTTGTCAAATTTGGAAAAACAACTATCAAATATTTTTCATATATGAGCAATAAGATTTCAAGGATTCAAGTTTTACATGCACGTCTTGAAAATGTTCATAAAAATAAATAAAATGTTCACGTTCAATCATGTGAAGAAATTTTAAAGGAACATAAAATTTTTAATCTAGAAAATAAAAAAGTATCCTATCCAGTGGAATCAGGACTTTATTTTCATTTTAAATTATAAAATGATATAAAATATTAGAAAAAAGTCCAACTATGCCATTAATTGAAATAAGTGGAAGCAGAACAAAAAGGTATACTCTGAGTTATGATTGATATCAAAGATAAAATTATATTTTAACTACAGGACAACATAATTATAATATGTAAAAATATAACAATAATATATTGGATATTTCAAAGTCTTAAATAACTGATTTTATGGAAGATCTTTCTCTTCATAAGTAAAATTCACCTCAAAAAATGCAATCTATAAATTAAGATATTACTCATATTAACAATGAAATTATACAGTGTCAGAGAATTAACTTCAGACTGTATAAAATCTCTCAGCAGATACTGACAGTGTTAAAAAAAATCTCTCAGCGGAAATAATGTAAATATTAATAAATGGTTCAGAGAACAGATACTTTATTTAGGATCCACTTCCTTTACCTGCAATTCAAAACTATTATAATTCTGTTTATTCAAAAAAGCTTTTATTGACTATCTACTTTATAAAAGTATTGTGTTAGGAATTGTGAAATATGATGAAGAGAAGTGACTGGATTCATATGCAGAAACACATCAAGACACTGGGAGAAGGATAGATAGATGGGTGATAAGAGAAATGAAGACTGGTAGTTTGTGATTTGTAAGAGCAAGAAAGAAGTAAAATTCAACTCTGATGATGATTATAGATGTATCAGGGCAAATGACTGCCCTTCTACCATTCACCAAATCTCTGCAGAATTTTATCTTCTCTTTTACTCTAAACTTTGATCCTTCAATTCTTAAAGTGTCTAGACCTTTCTCTTCAACTCCCGAGAGCCTGGAAACTGTAGTTATAAAGGAAAAGAATGTTTGGTTTCAGCCAGCCAGGGGGCCAATGTGGCAGGCAGCCATGTTGGATAGTCCTGCAGGGCTTCAGACATTAGTTGAAACCCTGTTAGCCTCCACCACTCTTTAGTGCCTTACACCTGCCTGTTCTTCTCCCCGCCCCACCCAGCCACCTTCCCACCAATTGATATATTATTAATCGTCACTTGCATATATTTGACTTCATGACTTCTGGAAAGTTGTAATGGATTGAATAGTGCCCCCCTCACTGAAGTTAATCTCCACCTGGAACCTATGCATGTGACTTTGTTTAGAAATAAGATCTTTATGGATGGAACCAAGTTAAAATGAGGTTAACCTGGATTAAGGTGGGTTCTAAATCAATGACCAATGTCCTTATAAGAAGAGGGAAATGTGAACACAGACATACATAATGAGATAACAGCCACATGAAGAAGGAGGCAGAGATTGGGGTTATGTTACCACAAGCTAAGGAAGGCCAAGGACTTATAGCAGTCACCAAAAGCTAGAAGAGGGACATGGAACAGATTCACTTAGAGCCTGCAGATGAGACCAACCATTTTGATTTAGAACTCCTAGGCTCCAGAACTGTGGGAGAATGAAACTTTTGTTTAAACCACACAGTTTTTGATAATTAGATATGGCAACTCTAGAACACTAATACAAAGGTATTTAATTTATTTCTTGACAGTCTTTAAAATAAGCAATTAGATGAACTGTTCAATTTATTTACAAGCATTAGGTTTGATGTCAAATGATGTGGATACACAAAACTTTTCTGAATTTCACTCTAGTACAATATTATATTCCTTAACTTATAAGAAGAAAAGTATACTTAGAATATAAGTATGGCTATCATACAGAGATAGTAGTAAGCATAAGAAATATTTTATCATCTAGATTTATGTATTTTTAAGTTAAAAACTACCACAGGTCTTATTTTTATTATCAGGGGTAGAATTTAGCATTGGTGATTTCTAAGATCATTTACTGCTCTGTATCTTATTATTTTCTGACCAGGTTGAATATGGATCTCTTCTAATACAGGCAGGTCTCTCTTCTAGTAACATTCCGGATGGGCACAGCTATCCCACTGCCTGCTCCCCATTAGCACCTTTAATTATTCTAATTTTGTGGTAGAGACTCTCAGTTTTTCCATAATACCCATTCTTACATTCTCTATTGGACAGAGAACCCTCAAAAATTATCCAGAACAAGGAGCCCTGCAGCTAAAGGTGGTCACGTGACCATGCTCTAGTGAGTGAGAAATAAGCAGAATTGTGTGTGTAATTTAGAAAGAGTTCTTGTAGTGAGGCACTACCTTTTCTTTTCAATCTCCTCCTTTTTTAAAAATCCTTCCTTCATGTTACTTTTTATGTAAGAGATATGAGAGCAAATGTTCCAGGAGTCTTGAATGGTGGGTAAAATCATCTATGATCTCACAATTTGGGGGGTCAAGAGTTTAGGCACGGTTTAGGCTGTATCTCTGCTCAGGGTCACACGGGCCATAAATAAAGGTGTCAGCTGGGACTGTGGTCCGCTCTTGAGCTCAAGATCTTCTTCTAAGCCCATGTGGTTGTTGGCAAAATTCAGTTCAAAATTTCAGTTGCAGGACTGAGACACTCAGCTCCTGACAGCTGCCCATCCTTCCCTGCTCTGTACCCTTCACTACAACCTGGAAATTTGCTTTTTGACGCCAAAAAGAAAATGTCTCTGCTACTTCAAGTCTCTAATTTAGGGAAAGCCCGAAATTTCTTTTAAAGGGCTCACCTAATTAAGTCTGGCCTCCCAAGGATAAGTTTCTTTTTACTCTTAACTCAAAGTCAACTGATTAGGAACCTAACTATCCGCAAATCTGCAAAATCCCTTTATATTTTCCATAGTTTATGGGTTAGAAAAATGTTACAATTTCTGTCTACACAAGAGGATTATTTGGCTGTGTAGAGTAGGGGGTAAGATTCTTAGGGGTCACATTTGAATTCTGCCTTCCAAACTGACGATTTTGTGAAACCACAAAGTAAATTATGAAAATAATCCTGAACTGCTGAAACGTGGCTTTTTTCTACACAAAAAAGAAATTTATATCTTACTTAAGATATACTTACTTATAACTTACTTATCCTATTTGTGTTTTGAACATTTACAGTCAAAGTTAATTCTAATGAATACAGAAGCTATTCTCCCACCCTTTATTACAGAGGAAAGATAACACCACCAAACAGCTTTGTCTCCTCATCTTCTGGCCCTCCCTACCCTGTTCATTTTGAGTTCTTCTGCCTGTGACTTTGTTAGCTCTTTGTTGGATAACCCATCTGAGTTAGCTAATTCACATGTAGGTTTTTTTCCTCTTGACTATGGAACTAATTACTATTTTGGAATTAGCTTCATAAAATATTTTATAATTTGTTCTGCCTTGGCTCTAAGTCATGAAAAATTGGCATTTTGTCAAAAATACTTGGGAAAAGGGCGCCTGGGTGGCTCAGTTGGTTAAGCGACTGCCTTCGGCTCAGGTCATGATCCTGGAGTCCCGGGATCAAGTCCCACATCGGGCTCCCTGCTCGGCAGGGAGTCTGCTTCTCCCTCTGACCCTCTTCCCTCTTGTGCTTTCTATCTCTCATTCTCTCTGTCTCTCAAATAAATAAATAAAATCTTAAAAAAAATATATTTAAAAAAAAAATACTTGGGAAAAAATATTTACATTACATTTTCCCTGTTCCCACCTCCAGTTTGTTTTTTCTCGCTTTAGTTCCCATCTAGTTCCCCAATCTACACAAGATTATTGGCCACAATATATGCAAAGCATGAGTTTAGATTGTTTGGGGAGAAGGGGGTTCTAGTTCATCTCTTCTTTCAATACTTCTAGAATGATACACTGTTTAATTCACAAAAAAGTAAAATGAAAATAAGCATTATAGGAGATAGGATAAAGCTGAAATTTCTTAACCTTCTAGAAGTGTCTTGCATACCTTTCTTCTGTTCATGGTGGAAAAAGATAGGCAATCAGTCTTCCTATTTCTTCTACCCCATTGCCTCTGCTGGGACCTTCGGAAGATACTTTTTTTTAAAGATTTTATTTATTCATTTGAGAGAGAAAGAGAGATTGGGAAGGGAAGTGGGGTGGGGTCATCCCAGGACTCTGAGATCATGACCTGAGCCAAAGGCAGATGTTTAACTGACTGAGCCACCCAGACACCCCAAAAAGATACTTTTTTTGACTCCCTCAGTTTAAATAGAAACTTAACTGTGAACTCAATTTTCAGATATTTCAGGATCTGCCAATATGCACACTATCTCTGAAAAATCCTCATTCATGAACTTGAGTTTTCCTGAAAGTCACAGTTTATAAACAGACATTAGCTTTAAATTTGAAAGTGTAGATAAAAATATATAGTTAAGACAAACACACAGCCTGATATGTATATACACTTCATTCTGTTGTTTCTATAGCCTTCACAAGTTCCTAAATTTTGATAGCAACATTCCCAGGAAAGGGTCTAATGTATCCCATCCCATTTCCTCATAAGTGAATTGTATACATACATTTTGATGGAAAGAATAAAGAATTACATTGTGGGAAAATTTCAAAAATTGCTCCTACCTCCTCCCCCCGCCCTCCGACACACACAGACTCCTTGAAAGGAAACTTGAAACAATGCTTTTGGAAAATGATGTTTAAAGTAATAAAAAATGTTCACTTGGAGTTTAGAAACCAAGAGAAAATTGAACTCCTCAATGAATTCATGTCAGATGAGCTCTGAATCTATCTAAAATAATAATTCCAGTACTAGTAAAATTTCCATAAATTTGTATTCAGAGTTTTTCTCCATCTTCAGTTAGCTTATACGAACATCAAATTCAAGTCTATTTCAAATTTTTCTTTAATATACTGACTAGCTAAATTTAAATAGCATTTAAAAGATAAGGCAAAATCCAGGAAAGTGAAATGATGTAAAATCTAGAGTGCATGGATTTCGTACTTCTTTCAACTTTAAAATATATTTAGGAATTCTGTAATTTTCTAATAACTTTCTCGGACCTATAAAATTGAAGGCATGTAGGCATTTACTTTCTATTCAACTACTACATATATATTATCTATGAATCTATTAGAGTAACCTCATACATACATTGACCAACTATATCAATCAGGGTTCCATTAAGAAAGCAGGATCACTATAAAAATTGCTGCTATAAACATCAGGATGCACGTATCCCTTCAGAGCCCTACATTTGTATCTTTGGGGTAAATACCCAGTAGTGCAATTGCTGGGTTGTAGCGTAGCTCTATTTTCAACTTTTTGAGGAACCTCCATACTGTTTTCCAGAGTGGCTGCACCAGCTTGCATTCCCACCAACACTGTAGGTGGGTTCCCCTTTCTCCGCACCCTTGCCAACATCTGTCATTTCCTGACTTGTTCATTTTAGCCATTCTGACTTGTGTGAGATGGTATATCATTGAGGTTTTGATTTGGATTTCCCTGATGCCGAGTGATGTTGAGCACTTTTTCATGTGTCTGTTGTCCATTTGGATGTCTTCTTTGGAAAAATGTCTGTTCATGTCTTCTGCCCATTTCTTGATTGGATCATTTATTCTTTGGGTGTTGAGTTTAATAAGTTCTTTATAGATTTTGGGTACTAGCCCTTTATCTGATATGTCATTTGCAAATATCTTCTCCCATTCTGTCTGTTGTCTTTTGGTTTTGTGGACTGTTTCTTTTGCTGTGCAAAAGCTTTTTATCTTGATGAGGTCCCAATAGTTCATTTTTGCCTTTTTTCCCTTGCCTTTGGTGATGTTTCTAGGAAGAACTTGCTGCGGCTGAGGTTAAAGAGGTTGCTATCGACAGAAGAATGGATAAAGAAGGTGTGGTATATATATACAATGGAATGTTAAGCAGCCATCAAAAGGAATGAAATATTGCCATTTGCAACAACATGGATGGAACTGGCGGGTATTATGCTGAGTGAAATAAGTCAATCAGAGAAAGACATGTATCATATGATCTCACTGATATGAGGAATTCTTAATCTCAGGAAACAAACTGAGGGTTGCTGGAGTGGTGGGGGTGGCAGGGATGGGGTGGCTGGGTGATAGACATTGGGGAGGGTATGTGCTATGGTGAGTGCTGTGAATTGTGTAAGACTGTTGAATCACAGACCTGTACCTCTGAAACAAATAATACATTACATGTTAAAAAAAAAAAAAGAAGGAGAAGAAGATGATAGCAGGAAGGGAAAAATGAAGGGGGGGGCATCAGAGGGGGAGACGAACCATGAGAGATTATGGACTCTGAGAAACAAACTGAGGGTTCTAGAGGGAAGGATATTAAAGAGGGCACGTATTGCATGGAGCACTGTGTGTTATATGCAAACAATAAATCATGGAACACTACATCAAAAACTAATGATGTAATGTATGGTGATTAACATAATAAAAAAATAAAAAAGAAATTAAAAAAAAGAAAGCAGGATCACAGTAGGTATTAGAAAATCAGGAACTTACTATATAAATTAGGTCTTACACGATTGTTGGAGACCTGAAGAATTAAAGGGTTAGAGGGATCAGAAAAAAAAGTCACTAAATAGCCCTGATATTGATGAAAATATCAGAACTCACAGAAAGCTACTAGAGTGGAACCACAAGTTGGGCAAGGTAGACGTCTGTGAATGGTTGGTGGCTCTCTATCATTCCTGTCTCTGTGAGTTGACCGCTAAGCATCTAGTAGTTCAGCAGGGCCAGAAATTGATGATGAGAGCTGGTCATGGAGCAAAATAAGAACAAGCTGCAACTCTGCACCTGTCCCTCACTGCCTAAAATGAGGACAGTGTCCACAGTGCAGTGATTTTCGTTTCATCTTCTCCCCAGTCTCACGCAAATGTCTCTGTGTCCAATCCTTACTTGGAACTATTGACAAGAAAGGAAAATCTTGGAAGTATCGTGTATTTAAATTGACATGATAAAAAAAATCACCCACTCTCCCTGTAGCTGCCACATTTCAGGGTGAAAGCTGCCTTGATTTCAACTGGATGAATTATGACCATTTGGAAATCAGTTTCTCTGACTCTCTGATTGGACAGATGAGGAAACAGAGTGCCTGGGAGCATAAGTTAATTTCCCAACGACACACAGAGTTAATGCTTAAACAAATTCATTATTGGGCGCCTGGGTGGCTCAGTTGTTAAGCATCCACTCTCCCTGCTTGTGTTCCCTCTCTCGCTGTCTCTCTCTCTCTGTTAAAAAATAAATAAAATCTTAAAAAAATAAAAAATAAACAAATTCATTATTTTAACTGCCAATCCAAGGTCTTTCCATTTCTAACATGACAATGATAATTTTCCTTACTTAGGAACAGGACTCTAGATTACATTCAGTGTCATAAAACTGGTGGAGAAAAAGACGGTAGTAAATAAGGTATTTTGCACATTATGTAGAGCTAACGTCTGTGTAAATTTCCCTATTAACTACTCTATCTTCTAGAAGACAATGTAAAATACCCTCTTTTCTTCTGTCAAGCTTTCATTTATAACAGACCATTACTAGAAATTTATTTTAAATCATTTTAAGGTATCTCATCATTTTATATTATCCTTGTCCATATTGTACTGTATGAATTATGAAGGATTAGTGCATCTTTATTTTGAGTGACCAGCCATGCCCGATGGTTTTAACTATGAAGTCATTCTTTTCCCCTGGTATAAGGATAAATTTACATTATAATTAACAGCCAAAGAATTCCTTTTTATGCTCTATAATGATCCCTTCCTTTAGTTTTGCTTTTCAGACAGTACATAATAAAATCACAGGGGAAAAATCTTTATTTTTAATAGTCACATTTATGTATTTAATGAACATTATTGAATTTTTCAAGTACTTATTGGAATAGGGGAGAAATATTTGTGCACTATTATTTTATTTTAGTCTAAAAGAATGCAGTGTTTGGCTGATGCTGGAATGTTAATAATTAGCACCTCTATTAGAAGTCAGCTCCTGGTTTCCAGCAGCATTATGCTGGGAAGCTATGTTTCCCAAGTGAATGAGAATTATACAGTTTTATTAAAGAAGAGCCTTCCCTTTGAATACAATTTTAAGAAAATCTTCAAAGGAACAAATTTAAAGCCTCAAATCAGAGCACAGCACTAATTAGTGTGTAACAATGATTTAGGCAGAGAGCACCAGGCCTTGTTAATTTTCCAGGCCCATTCTGTAGTCTCTTTGCTGTATATTTCTTTTGATGAGTCAATTTCATCTAGGTGCAGCTTTTTATATTTTAACGACTGTCATAACACTTCTAAAGTTTTAGAAAATGGTACATACTGATGCTGAAATCTGGCAATTATCTTCTAACTCTGCATTCCAACAACTAATTTTATGGCTCAGGTTAAAATGCTTAATTCAGTTTCAAGTATTTTGCATTTATAATATTGCTTTAAGTGACATGTCTCTGAATAAAATAATGTAACTACCTATTTGTTTGTGTAGCCTTCATACTTAGAAATAAAAATGTGCATCAACCATCAATTATAAATCAAGTTATTTAAGATTCAAAGGTGTCAAGAACATAAGTTCCCTTGATCACTTTTCATCTTGCAATGTCTTTTAGGAATTACAAAAGTTAAAATATCAGCTTCTTAATTTGAAAATGCTATGTACTACAAATGATTTATCAGAATAAATTGTTTTCTTCATTTAGTAAATAGTGAGGTATTGATCTAAGAATGTCATGGGAAATTAGAAAACAGTAACACCAAAGTGCCATATAACTATGATTTATGACTTCAGCAACATGAAGTGGGAATTGATTACTATTGAAGTCAATACCAAGATTCATTGACTCAGATATTCACAGTGACTAAGGCTAAATTGGGAATCAATGTTTATATCAAGAAAACATATATATTTCTATGGATAAAAATATGCCACTATATCCTGCCATCCTGTTATCACCTATTATGAGAATTCAATCTCTGTAGCATGATAGATATTTTACAATTTAAAAACTATCCAATGTCACCTCTCTTAGTCTGCATCATTAATGATGAAGTACTAGATTATTTCAGTCAAAAACTGGTATTTGTATCAAATAGAAATGAATCATAACTACAGTCCCCTTCAGAATTATTGAAGGATCCAAAATACCTTATATAGTACCCTGAAGAAGACATCATCACAAAAACCACAGCACCAAGCTAGAGAGGATTATGCTCCATGAAATAAGTCAGTCAGAGAAAGACAAATACTATATGATTTCCCTCATATGTGGAATTTAAGATACAAACAGATGAAAATTGCGGGGGAAAGGAGAGGCAAACCAGGAAACAGACTTAACTATAGAGAACAAACTGAGGGTTGTCAGGGGGGAGGTGGGTGGGGGGATGGGTTAAATGGGTGATAGATATCAAGGAGAGCACTTGTGATGAGCACAGGGTGTTATATGTAAGTGACGAATCTCTAATTTCTATACCTGAAACTAATATTACACTGCCTGTTAACTAACTGGAATTTAAATAAAAATTTGAAAAAAAAAAACACAAGAAGAAAGCAGAGAGGGAGACAAACTATAAGAGACTCTTAATCTCAGGAACAAACTGAGGGTTGCTGGAGTGACACTGGGGAGGGTATGTGCTATGGTGAACACTGTGAACTGTGTAAGACTGATGAATCACAGACCTATACCCCTGAAACAAATAATACATTACACGTTAATAAAAAAATAAATAAATAAACACAACAACAGTTCAAACAGATGTCCACCTGGCTTACAAAAAAGGTTTAGATGAAGGACTCTATTACTAAATAAGTGAAGAAGATGTTACTGAAGGAGTTAAGCACTAAAGACTTATAGGGCAGACACTTTAGCAAAGAAATATAATTTATACTAATTTTAACAATTATATTAATTTATAGTCCACATACCTAATATGTTCAATTAAAATTTTAAACAATTCCAGCCTTCTTCGTAATGTTTTCCAACCCCCTTTTTGCCCAATTTCCTTGCTATTTCATTTTTTTTATTTCATTTGTGATTATTTCCCCTTTAAGTTGGATCAATCTAATCCTCTTTTATGGAATGGTCACGTAACTTACAGATAAACCATGCTTTTTTGTGTTTTTTTAAAGATTTTATTTATTTATTTCAGAAAGAGAGAATGAGAGACAGAGAGCATGAGAGGGAAGAGGGTCAGAGGGAGAAGCAGACTCCCCGCTGAGCAGGGAGCCCAATGCGGGACTAGATCCCGGGACTGCAGTATCATGACCTGAGCCGAAGGCAGTCGCTTAACCAACTGAGCCACCCAGGCGCCTATAGAGCGTATCTTTAAACTATAGCTGGATTCGAATACTTTATAAAATATTTATTGAGCACTTGTTATGGCAAGGCTGATAAATAAGACACTCAGAACACATGAGGACATTACATCCAGTGTATTAGTAACAAGCGCAGCAGAAGCTACCACACAGAATCCACAGTGTTTAATGAGGATGCTTCAGGAACTACCAGGGATAGGAGAGAGGCAGCAAGGATACAGCTGAGTAATAAGTGTTCATGATACTCCTGGCTTTCGTCAACAGTGTACTACTTTAAAGAGAAATGTAAAAACAACAGCTTGCGATAAAATAATGGTGGTCTACAATGTTATTCCAAAATAATGATCAGTATGTTTTCACATATAAATGATTCTTAAACTTATATATATAGGGTCCTCAAAAAACTACTTGAATTATTGACAAGAAATGCATTAAGACTGTGGTTTATTCTTCTTCATATCAAAATGCAAAACATGAATAGAACTGAAGGGGTAGGAAAAATATTAGAAAAATAGACTCTAAGTAAAATCTGTTGTGTTAGAGTTGTCCAGAGAAATAGAACCAACAGGGTGTGTTTGCGTGTGTGTGTGTGTGTGTGTGTGTGTATGTGTGTGTGTATGTAATCTAGCGAAAGAGAATGAGGAAAGGACAGAGAGATTTTAAAGAACCAGCTCATGTGATTACAAGGCGTGGCAAGTCCAAAATCCAATGGGGTAGGACAGCGGACCGGAGACTCAGGGAAGAGTTCCAATTCAAGTCCAAAGGCAGTTTGCTGTCAGGATTCCTTCTTGCTAATGTGGAGATGTCAGTCTTTTTCTATTAAAGCCTTCAGCTGATTGGGTGTGATTCACTACATTACGGAGGGCAATCTATTTTACTCAAAGTCCACTGATTTAAATATTGTTCCTATCCAAAAAATACTCTTACAGAAACATCTGAAATAATGTTTGACCAAATATCTGGGAACCATAATCTAGCCAAGTTAACACATAAAATTAACCATAAAAGTTGTGGCTGAAAACAAAAAAACAATAATAATAAAAGTAAAATGTGTTTTCTTTTCTTATTAAATTCATTATATTTCAATTGTTTTCATATGGCTAAAATATGAATTAAATCAATTAGATTTAGCCCAATAGTAAGAAATAGAGAATAAAAGCAGAGCAGCACCAAAGTAGGTGTGCCTTATGCAGAGGCAATGAATATACCATAAAATATTTAATATCACTAGTTTCTATTTAAAAATAAACTTAAAAAGTATTAACTGATGTTTTTCATGATTTTATTCTGTTTAATAAAATGCAGCTTTAAATATAAAATGTTAAAGTGTTTTAATTAATGTAGTTTTAATTCCATAATTAAAAATCCAACACTTTAACCAGTTGATTCTGGAAGGTGACACACGAACTCATTTTTAAGGCCACATGTCCAAGACACAATCATTAATCCAAATAGTCATAAAGACCACCTATGAAATATCAGGTACTCCTTTAGGTACTAGGGAGAGGTGCCGAACAATGCAGATCCAGAAGCTGCCCTCATCAGAAACACAGGCAGTTAACAAATAAGACACCACCGTTTTTTAATTACAATTGTGGTAAGTAGCAGTACAGAAAGTATACACTGAATGGGTCAAACCGATTTAGTTAGTTTAGGGACAACTCCAAACCTGTGTATGTCCATTATGTATTCCACAAGAGGATGCAATTTGTGCCTTCGAAATGCCCCCTTCCAATTTCTTACTGTGCTGAAAGAGAAAAGAGTTTGTTTTAGGCTTTTCCAGGGGCCAGAAAACTAAAGTAGTTGTGTTATCAGGATAAGCTATAGACCGGTAAAAACACAAATCCATATAGCATTTAAACTTTTTTGATATTTTGGTAAAATTAGAGGCAAAAGATAGGAATAAGAAAAGCCACTTTTAGGGATTGCTGGAATAGAATATACTGGAGGAAAGAATATGAGAAGGAGCAAAGCAGTGTTAGTGAGTTATTTTCTTCCTAGCCTAAAATGTAAAGAATATTTTTGTGGGGTGGCATATAGGCACGTTTTGTGCAAAACACTCTGGTAATAATTAGAATGGTTATGTTTGCAAATACTGCATCCCAAATAAAGACAACACAATGAAATTACGAAACTGAAATTCAAGTCTTTTCCTGACCAGTTCATTTACCTTTAGTTATTAAAGCTTCTTTCCTAGACATGAAACTAAGCAAGTTATTTGAGTTACAGTGCAGTTTATCAATAGTTAGTTCAAGACTCCATGGCAAGTCACATAAACTCTAGGAAATTTCTCAAAATCCAATACTATTAATCACTGTAATAAAGAACAATTTCTCAAGCAAAGAGTAGAACAAAGCAAAGCAACGTAAAACAAAAACAACTTCTACTTGATAAATAATAAATGGATAAACAAAGGATAAATGGATGGATGGATAGGTAGGCGTGTAAGTGAGTAGGTGGAAATGCTCATGATTTTCATTCATTAACAATGAGGTACTGAGCTATCTTGGTCCCCCACATTTTACCTGGCAGTCCCTTAAATGATTTCTACTGCGTTGTCATATCATACTCCCATCACTTTCCATTATTCATTCCTAAAGTTCTGCTGCCTTACTTCTCTTTTACCCTGAGAGTGAATGAAGTCCTAGTCATGTTCTTTTCTATCCTTAAGGAAGGATAAGAGGACAAAACAGCAAACTGAGGTCTGCCTGTGGGAAAATCAAGTTAGAAGGATCAGTACAGCAAGTTGGAGATGTTCCTATGAGCTCCCATTTGGAGTTTTTGGGAGCACCAGGTTATTTTTAACTCATTCTCACTCAACCTTTGAAGTAAAAAGTGCTCCTCAGTTACTGCAAAAGCTGCAATCTACTTCAGCTGTGGGCAGTATCTTTATTTATATTGTGCAAGGGTAGTGA
Organism: Callorhinus ursinus; assembly: GCF_003265705.2. NCBI lineage: Eukaryota > Metazoa > Chordata > Mammalia > Carnivora > Otariidae > Callorhinus > Callorhinus ursinus. Next base: position 110,973,700 of record NW_027397066.1, on the reverse strand, counting down.
CTCTTAGCATAGGAATTCCAAAAACACTTCAAGGGCGTGTTTATTGGTAAAAATCACGGAGTAGAAAAGCACTACCCTCTTGTCCACTGATGCTACATTCTGTGAATGGAAACGTTCATCATTTCTACTTCAGAACCAGAATTCCAATGTACAGCATGAGACAACGGATAATAATGTTATTTAACTCCCGGTTGCTTATTACGAAATAAAACTACTGGTAAAATAAATGTTATTAGCCAGGATGAAGAAAAAAGAACATTGTGAGTCTGAAATGATAGAACAAATCAGAAGAACTGGAACCACAGTGCACTTACAATTACTTTTGTGAAACTATATAGATCATTATAAATAGTATTGTCACCTGCACAGAAGTCTGTAGCATTGCCAGTAAATTTGCTCCCTTTTCAGTTCAAATTAACGAAATTGGATACTTAGGGATAACTGATGGTATATTTACACTAATATATGTCAGAAAATGTGTAGGATAACATTATGTATCAATGGAACATACAAACCCATAAGTAACCTCATTATATTTCTTAGAGAACACTTGGCAGGGCAGAGAAAACTTTCAATATACTTTGAACGTAGAGGGAGGCACAAGAATTACATGAAGCAATTGTCCCTCTCACCCAAGTGTTTGAGTTGCGAGAATCCTTGGAGAAGAACATTCTAAAATCCAATACAAATTTAGACTCTAAACTGTAGCACAATATGTCATTGTAAATTATTTAAAACTTTGAGTGAATTCAGTGCAGTGTGCATTCACATCTGTCTTTATAAATAACATGTTTTTTCTTCATGTACTGAATTATAAAAGCCATAACCAGTTCATCATGAACAACCCCGTCCTTCTTTCTGACATATTATTCAGCTATATTATTTTGGAAAGATCAACTTACATATTGCCCAGAAATATTCAGACCCTGGAGATGATATTAGTGAGAAAACATTCCATTAGCAAATTCTGCCCACTCGGTTGCAGACATTCTACTCTCAACATGTTAAAACTTGTTCACATCAGAATATATTTTCGTCTTTCCTAAAACAATACTTCTTCCACAGTTTTCCCAAAGCGTTCAGATTGTTGACCTGGAAATGCTCCTCAACATAAGATTCTTAGACAGCAAAGAAATTCTATATTTGGGTCCTGGCCATGCTTCAAGGGTTTCCATTAATTAGGTTAGATGATTAGTTTAGGAATAGCCTATGGAAAAAAAACACAAGCCTAGAAAATTGTCTTGATTTTGAACTTTTTTCACTGGGCCCTAGTTCTGAAAAGTTGTTGTTTTGTAGAGAAGATAAATGCTTCAACCTGTTGTCTGATGTGTGAACTTTGAATGTTAGCCAGGCGCTAAAGCTCATAACGAAGCAAGTGACCTTTTCATTCTTCCGTGATAGCTGCGTGGCATCCCAGATCTCCAGGAGGAATGTTTGGGACACAGGGTTGTATTGAATCACCTTGCTTACCACGTGTCAGCATGTGACTGGTTTGGGCAAAGCAGCAACCCCCCCCCTTTTTTTTTTCTCAAATCCAATCAGCTGATCAGTGAAACGTAGATCTATGTTGCAAAGTGATTCATATTGCTGGTAAAACTGAGATGAGTTCAGTAAAATGGAAATTCATACTGATCTCAATTATATGGCACCTCACTTACATGGTTGCATTTGTATGAATCACCTAGATGACATAAATAATGCATATGACCTGTGCATTTTCAGACTTCATAATTATTCCTGGAAGACACTTTCTATTAATAGCATTATGATCATATGATCATTATAGTTGCATACTTTATAGTGTTTCCTGTTTTTCTCAAAGCAGACTTACCGAGTGATTTGCTGCCATTGTTTAAGTCTTTGTTAAACTTTTCAACATTTAAAACGTGACATATAACAAACTTTCACTTTACTAAGAAATGTTTTTCCCTCAAACTTCTAACCTTATTTTCCTGCAATTTTAAAACATGGTAGCAGTGTATACTTAAGATAATGATAATATGTTATCAAGTATATACCTTGGTTATGGTTATCTTTGATTGAATGATTCAGTCTAATCATTTTTCTAAATTAAAAACTGAAACATGTAATCTAAGATCAATAAAGATAATTCAAATTTAATTTTGTGGTCACTGAATTATATTCAAGCCTTGCCTATAGTGTTAAATTAGAAAGTTATCTAATGGAGCCTTTCAGACTGACATTAACTGTATTAAATATATATTTTATGTTTCTATCACTTCTTTAGTAATGAAAACCCCAGTGTAAGTAGACAAGTCTTATTATTGCTAAGAAATGAAAATTTATATCATAGCATGGCAAATGATCATTTACTCTTTGGACTATTTACTAGTGACACATATTCTATATTTTCATACGACAAGGTGATTATTTGTATGGTGTATGGGAATAATTTGATAACAATTTGGGATTTGTTACAGAGTAAATCTGTCTGTCCTGAAACATTATTGTAATGTTATATCAATAGCAGAAGAATCTAGTAGGAAATCCTCTTATAGAATACTGTAACCAAAGAAAACACTCCTTCATATTATATAAAATCTAAAGAAGATATAAATCTGTGCATATGTGATAGTCTCCCACACTGAGGATGATTCCTTACATTTCTCGGTATCAAGTAGTCTGTCCAGGCTCTTGAATGTATTTCTCTTTGTACTCCTCATAGCAGTATCTGGCAACTGGGGAGACTTTATTTGTCCTTTCCAGATTGGGGGAAGAATGGGATAAGATAATAAAGGGACATGCTCCAAGTCACAGAACGAGCAAGTCGTGAAGCTGGAGTAGAACATAGGCCACCAGACTCCTGTAAGAAAACTTTTCTACCAAAGACTGCTGGCGTCCTGATGCTCATGCAGAGAAAACCACTAAACCTGCTGAAAGTGAACGTTAGTTCCACTTTGGTATTAACCATTGACACCCACCTTGTGATTTGCCCATTCCGGGAGATTATTCTAGTTAAAGCTAATAGCGACTGTGGAGTAACATATAGCGATCTTTAGGATAGAACATCTCTGCATCAGGTTCTACAAGACTCAAAATGCCAATCTGAAAAGTATTAGTACCTACAGGACAATTGCACAAACACACGTACATACACATCGTTCATTTGTTAAGCAGAAGGTTATACAGACAAGAAATGCATTTTCCTCTTTGATGAAATAAATAAAGAAGCTGTATGATTGCACAAATAAATTGCCAGGAATAGACCAGAAGTGGAAGAAAAATAAATCAGGAGTAAAAATAACTAGCGAGAAAAAGACATTAACTGTATGCAAGAAAGGACTCAACTGTTGTTCCTCACATTCAGTGTTTCATCTCAAAAAGATGAATGAGATCTCAAAAGAGATCTCATCTCTTTTCCCTTTGTTTCCTTTTTTTCCTACCTTTAAGAAGAATTATATTAGGACTCCTTTCTTACTCTTTGCTTTTCCCGTCACCTTTGAAAGTTTTGATTTGTTTTCTCTTGTTGTCAAAAGTACCTCAGGTTTTCTTTGCGTTATTCTCCAATTTCTCAGAATTGGACTCTTCATGTCCCTGAATCTTGTACTGATCTACTTCCTTTTACCACCAGCCTCCTTCCTTAAACTATAAAGGAGGGAACGAGAGAGCCTGAGAGAATCGATGCAAGTTATCCCTTGTACAACTAGGAAATTCTAATACCACCGTATGCAGACTCATGCTGTAACAAAAGCTTTAATCATGAGTAATAAATGATGAGACAAGGTGGTTCTATCCCCAACAGGAAAACTCTCAAGTTAGAAAAATAGTAATAAAACTGAGCAGCCTCATAGATGGTAGATTTATGCTTTATAGCTGCTAAAGCCCCACACTTAACCAGCCGGTGGGGCAGAATCATTCCCATGGATCATAAATCACTGGCTTTTCTACAGTACTTGGTGTTCACTTTCATGTTACTACTAAGACAAATGCTATCTTGTAGTTCAAGGAAATTTGCATTATGTGGTAGAATTATATGAATTGCCAATCTGGTTCTCCTGAGTGCCTGCAGATTGTCATAAAATAACAAAAGCAATACTATATTATGGAATTGCTGCTCACAGCTCTACTCTTGATGGTGAGCCAAAGTACTGGAGAGCTTTAGAGTTAGGTCCTAAAAACACATTTGAGCAAGATACGGCCATTTGAAAAGCTTGTGTTCATTTTTCTACAGAAAAATTAAGCATAAAATCTGTGGAAACAACATCAAGCACAATGTTTCCACCTAGTTCCCAGCAATTTGTAATAGCCAGGCCCACAGAAAAATCACTAAAGCTATAACAGACAATTGACTTTAGAAAATAAATTATTATCAAATCTCTTCTCAGTGGAAAAAAATGTAGAACTAAACCCTGTTCGTTATAGATATCAGCAACCCAAAATAAGTGTGGTAAAATGCTAAAAGTGAAAAACAGAAGCTCAAACTCCCTTGCAGTTTGCCACAAAATTCTTTTCAGGACTGTCTTATAAGAATCAATCACTACCCCTGTGTTGCCCCAAGAACCTATTGTATAATTAATATGGTTCCACATAAGACACTATCATTTTTGTTCTGACGCATGTAAGCAGATAATTTTACATAAAATATAATAGTATGAAATAAATTAAAACTATCAGTAGTTATTTAAAAATATTGCTAATAAATAGACACTATATTTTCATTAGAGTTAGGAATAATAGGATAAGGCTGAAACTATTGAGAAATAGAAGAAACTATAGACCATTTAGATTTAAAGTGGACTTACATAAAATTTTAATAGATTTTAATATTCAGAAAGAATTATATAGAAAACAGTATGTTGGATACCTCTAAAACTGAGGGAAAAAAAATCTCATTGTCATAGAGTCTTTGACTGATATTTACAATTTCAATCATTTGAAAATAGATTTGAAGCATTGTTTGACTGATCAAGTACTTTAAGAAAAGCACATTAAGGCAAAATATAAAAGAGATTCATGTCTTCCAAGGTAAGATGATGCCTAGGCATACATATGTTCACTCCTTTCTCCCAAAATTTCACTGGAAGTGGAGCAGCATAATCAAAATGGAGTGGAGATAGCCCTGATATAACCACAATAACCCTGAGGTAAGAGTATCTGTAGGTGTTGCGAATGGTGTGACAAAGGAGCCTGTGACAGGGGAAGAGAGGAGAAGATTATGGTTCTCAACGCTGAAAGGCCTTCCCTGAGCAGCTTCAGAAAGTCTCCAAACTTGGATGGTGCATGTCCAGAGAGTGGGGATGAGACATAGGACAGTAACCAAAGTAATCACATTTGGAACAACCGGGCCAAATATCCGATGTCACCATCAGCACCACACATTCTGAGAGAAGAGCAGAAGTGTTGCTGTCTCCTAAAGTAAAAAGAAATTTTGCATTCTAAAAAGTTGTCAGAGTCTGGCTAAGATTCCTAGTGAGAGCGTTAGAGCAAGATGTAAAACCTCTCTGAGCATAGTACATGTGTTGACTAACAGGAACTTGTGCACTAAAGTGAATCCTGTCTGCTGAAACCCCTGACTTATGTACAGAGGACTCACATCTCATTCAGAGGAATCTGGAAGAGAAGTGAACCTACCCAAAAGAGAAGAAATGGCTTCCAACTATCTATACTAACCCATCTTCTCATTCTCTCACAAATACAAACCAACAACCAAGGATCATACAACAACTGAAGAAAGAAAAGGAATAAAAATACAAAATTTAGAACCAAAATTAACCATGGATGAAACAATGATAATTCAGGGAATAATAATGATTGAAGAAAATTCTGCTCAAGATTTTCAGGTTAGAGAAAATAGTGCATCCAAAACATAAGGAAGGACAGCTACCAAAAAAAAAAAAAAAGAATATTCAAAAGACAAGATAAAAATTTTGGTAACTAAAATATAATGAAAGCAAAAATAATAAAAATAAAACACCAAGGAAGGCTCCAAGGTCAGAAAGCCAAAAGACAAAGGTATCGAAGGAATGAAAGAAAACGTAAGAGAAAGGAGTTTAAGTGCAAAAAGCAAAATATGGTCTCCCAGAAAGTAAATAAATAGAAATAAAAGGAATATATAGAATGGGAAGAAGTCCTCATAAATATAATAAGAGAAAATGCCCAAGCCTGAAAATAAAAAAAAATTTTGACCAAAACCACATTCCAATTGCCCAGCAGAGAAAAACAAAAAAAGCAAAAGAGCAAAGAGTACATATAAATGAAATGTGTTCCTTTCATTTAGCCATAGGACTCCCAGGAAAGCATCTAAAAATTATAATAATGGGTACATGATACAGTGTATGATAACTTTTGTGACAAATGAAAGGAAAATGTTTCTTGTATCAGTAAAAAAGGCAGAAAAGGGTTTGTTCAATAAATATTTAAGTGCCTTCCATGTTAGGCATCATTTTAAATGCTAGAGCTATCCCTGCAGATTAAAGACAAATATCAGTTTCTTCATGACACCTTGACACTTGTATTCTAAGTGAAGAAAAAGGAACATGAACAAAAAAATAAAATAAGTAAATATATAACAAAAATAAATAAGTAATTCAAGGTAATAAATGAAATAAAATCTGCAGAGAAGGTAATAAATGAAAATAAATCTGCATAGGATAAGGATTGATGAGGGTACAGTAATTAGGGATGAGCAGAGTTTATAATTTCAGAATTGAAAAACTTAGGGAAAAAAATCTGCAGAGCAAAATCACTGCTCCAAGTATGAAGCAAGTTAAACTTGGCAGGATGTTGGATTGTCATAGGTCCAAAGTTGACCTCCCGATCAACAAATGTGAATTTATAAAGCAGAAAAATATAGAAGTAATTCCAAGAGGAAAAAAAATGTTTTTTTCTGGTGTCAGTGATATTACTGTATGATATTGGAAAACCAGAGTTCCCTTATCTATAAAGGAGGATTTAGATTTCACTATATCAAATGTGATTCATCTAAAAATTCTGTGATAGTGCTAAAAACTCAAGTTTAAAAAGCCCTTAAGTTAAACCAGATAAATGCATTTAAAATATGGATGTATATACACATGTTCATTAAAACACCATTTATAATTACAAAATAACTTGAAAAAATACTCCCATTATAGTGGATTGCTTAAATAACAATGTTACTTCTAGTTAATGACATATTTTAAGCAGTCTTACAAAGAATAAGGAGCATTCCATGTTACATTTTTAAATAAAACTAAAATCAAGTTAAAAAGTAATATAAGTGATTAACATAACATTAATAAAAAAATAAAATGTAATATAATACTGTCTTATACTGGAAATACTGAAAACTATTAATAGTAGTTCAAGAGAAGGTTATATACTGCTTAAGTTTTGCATGGCTTATTTATTTTTCTTTACCACGTGCAATTGTTAGTTTTAAGACATTTCTAAATAATCAAAAAAAGGAAATTATGTGTACTAAAATAAAAGGCATCCAAGGCACCTTAAATTTTTTTAAAAAGTTTCATATGACAGTATGATTTCCATAGTAGGAAATGACAAAGGAAAACCATGCAGTTTATACACACACAAACAGAAACATATTTAAAGATATGTAAAGATATTGGTAGTATACATACAAAACTGTTGGTTGCAAAGAAAGTCCTCTGAAGAGGACTTTTGAATCAGGATTAGGGAAAAGAGAAAGACATATGAAAAAGAATATTAGCTTTTTATCTTATTTCTGTACTTTTAACTGTTATTTAATGAAAGCGTATTATTTCTTTTTTTTAAGATTTTATTTATTTATTTGAGAGAGAGAGAGCACATGAGGGGGGGAGGGTGAGAGGGAGAAGCAGACTCCCCGCCGAGCAGGGAGCCCGATGCTGGACTCGATCCCAGGACTCCAGGATCATGACCTGAGCCAAAGGCAGTCGCTTAACCAACTAAGCCACCCAGGCACCCAGAAAGCATATTATTTCTATGAAATTATAGTAAGTGGAGAATATATATGTATGCTTATACATGTATGAGCAATTAGAATACACACACACGTATATCTAAGTATATAGAGATATATCTGACATTTTAGGAACATTTAACTCTGTATTAAGCAGTTAGTCATATTGAAATTTTACTACTTAATTTATAGTAAATCTGTGTTTGATCAATTTATGAGGAGGATATATTACACAACAAATACTTTAACAGAAATATCTATGGGTAATATAAATATAGTTAGCCATCTCCAAATAAGTCATGTAAAAGTATTTGGACACCTAACTTTGTTAAAATAATTATTTTATATCTTAGTACTGATCTGTTCAGCCTAAAATGTTATCTCTAGGATACAAGGACAGAAGCTGAGAATCAACTGAAATTTTCAAAAAATGAAGTATATATGCAAATATATTTGAGAGATAAAAAGGTACTGAGTCCATTGGTCTCCAAAACTGAAGTCACATATTGAGAAAGGCAGTCACTGTGCCAAGTAATGACCTTCCTCCCTTCCCAATGCTAAATGATGATGAAATACATTTTTGGTTATTTGGGTCACTCTATTTTGGACCCCTTTCACAGAGTAGATAAGTTGGCATTTTCATTAATAATTCCCTAAACAAAGGCATACTTTTCAGTGTTATCTAAAAAGAGGAGAGGGATGGGATATGCTCTGAACTAAGGCCTAAATTTGCATTAATCAGAAATAAAGAGGTATTTTGGAGTCAATCAGAGAAAGACATGTATCATATGACCTCACTGATATGAGGAATTCTTAATCTCGGGAAACAAACTGAGTGTTGCTGGAGTGGTGGGGGGTGGGAAGGATGGGGTGGCTGGGTGATAGACATTGGGGAGGTTATGTGCTATGGTGAGCGCTGTGAATTGTGTAAGACTGATGAATCACAGACCTGTACCTCTGAAACAAATAATACATTACATGTTTAAAAAAAAAAAAGAAGAAGAAGAAGATGATAGCAGGAAGGGAAAACTGAAGGGGGGAAATCGGAGGGGGAGATGAACCATGAAAGACTATGGACTCTGAGAAACAACCTGAGGGTTCTAGAGGGGAGGGGGGTGGGGGGATGGGTTAGCCTGGTGATGGGTATTAAAGAGGGCACATTCTGCGTGGAGTACTGGGTGTTATGCACAAACAATGAATCATGGAACACTACATCAAAAACTAATGATATAATGTATGGTGATTAACATAACATAATAAAAAAACTAAAAATAAAAAAGAAATAAAGAAGTATTTTATGCTAAGATTTTAACTTTCTTTTTGAAAAGCAATGTATGTATCAACTGAAAAGTTGAATTTCTCCTTGTTCTTGGTTTCAATAAATTCCTTAAAAACTTTTACCCAAACTTAATGCCATTCATTTATGTCAAACTCATTGCTTTTGAAATCCAGAAAGCACAACTCTGACACCATAAACTTGAAAAATTAGCTACTGGCCATGCATGGGCTCCAAAGAATTGCATATTTTTCTCAGGTTCTTTAGTAATGATATTTAAAAGTAATACAATTTATTAATCTCTTATACGCAATTTCAGTGCACTTCCTTGTTCACTTTAATGACATATGACATTAGCCAAAATTGTGAAATTTTATTAAAGTTCTTCATGATGTATACAGATTCAAATAAATCTTCTTATAACAGAAATAGGAATCACTTTAAATTGGTTGGTTCGGCTCAGGTCATGATTCCAGGGTCCTGGGATTGAACCCCGCATCGGGCTCCCTGCTCTGCGGGAAGCCTGCTTCTCCCTCTCCCACTCCCCCTGCTTGTGTTCCCTCTCTCACTGTGCCTCTCTCTGTCAAATAAATAAAATCTTTAAAAAAATAAAAATAAAAAAATAAAATAAATTGGGTAATGGTAGTAAAATGTTCCATTTAAAAATGTTCAATTGGGGCGCCTCTGTGGCTCGGTTGGTTAAGGGACTGCCTTTCGCATCAGATCATGCATGATCCTGGAGTCCCGGGACTGAGTCCCACATGGGTTTCCCTGCTCGGCGGGCAGTCAGCTTCTCCCTCTGACCCTCCCCCCTCTCATGCTCCCTCTCTCATTCTCTCTGTCTCTCAAATAAATCTTTAAAAAAATTAAAATGTTCAGTTGATGATTAACGTACCATTCCATTCTCTGAGATTCGTTTTGCATTTTCTAACTTCTGTTTCTGAGCAAAAATTGAATGACAAAATTATCTGACATACATATTTTTGCTAAAAAATTTTTCCTGTGTAAACTTCAGGCCAAATGTCTACAGATACATGCTAGAAAAATTGGTAACTTGTAAATGCAAACTAAAATACAGTCTATACAATCAAAACAATTAGTGCCAATGGATGACCAACCGAATAAGACAATCAAAAAGTGGTATGTCTTCAGAGACCTGACCCTGCAGTGATAGGTGGTGGGGATAAGCTAAGAAGATCCCATCTCTGTACTGCCCACAGGCAACTTGCCCTTGCCAGACACCATCATCTCTTACTTGAACCGATCCTCTTCAGTTTTGCCCACTTAAAGCTATAATAGCATTTCTACTTACCAAGGAAAATGATTCTTGTGAAACAGAATCCAATCTTTTTAAAACCTAAAGCCCAAATCCTCCTAAGACTTCCCATTGCAACCCAAATAAGATCTTATCTCCTTAGGCCAGTCCAAAATTTCCCATTCGATAATGCCCTGCCACTCCCAGACCACTGTTTCTCATTCTCCCAAACATGCCAACCTCATTCTTTTTAGAGATCTTCTTATTATTTGCTGATCTGAACTTTTCTAGATTTCACATTACAATCCCCTTTCTAGAGGTGCCTGGGTGGCTCAGTCGTTAAGCGTCTGCCTTCGGCTCAGGTCATGATCCCAGGGTCCTGGGATTGAGCCCCGCATCGGGCTCCCTGCTCAGCAGGAAGCCTGCTTCTCCCTCTCCCACTGCCCCTGCTTGTGTTCCCTCTCTCACTGTGTCTCTCTCTCTCTCAAATAAATAAATAAAATCTTAAAAAAATAAAAAAATCCCCTTTCTATATATATATAAATATATATATATATATATAATTTAATTCCAATGTCATTCACAGTGTTGACAGTCTTATATCAAGCAATTCCAGCTACACCATCCCCAACACTATCTTTCTCTATCACATTATGGGTTTTATCTATTAATTTAATACTTATATGTATCTGAATTATCTGATTACTTTTCTATGATTATTGTCCATCTGCTTTCTCTAAGGAAGGGGTCTCCCTTATGATCACTGACATAATTCACTGAAGGGAAGAAAGTAGGCACACATATTTGTGAGCCGGATGACTGATGAATGTCATCTCTGGTTTCTCTGTATCTCCATCTGGAACTCCTATTAGACCAATAAATACTGGAACTGATGAATATTTCTACTCTTCCTTTTAACTTGTCATTTCTACTTCTTATCTATCTGTCTCTAACTCTATGTGCTAGGAAAATTTCTTGACTATCTTTCAACTAACAAATTTGACCTTAGTTAGGGTCCTTTTCCCTATTTAACTTAATAATATATTTTGTTAAGGGGAGGAAGACTAAATTTAGTTTTAAAATAACAGGCATGGTAGACTACACATATTCTTTTCTAGCTTATCCAGCTAATAAGCACTCGTGAGGAGTCAGGAACTCTCTGTGGTCTCTTGTCGCACCTTACAGCAGACCACCTGCGCTGCCATATGTCCTAGCAGCAGAAAGGCTGTCGAGGAATGATTTGGCTGGCCGACCCTCCTGTTCTTACCTTGATCTTTCCTTCATTCTCCTGATCCTCTTTCTCTACTTCCATGCCACACCACCCACTTACATTGATCCTGGCGACTGAAGTTTACACATGAACTAGGATTTCTCGGCTCTTGACCTCAGCTCTACTTTGAATATCTTTTTTTTATCCCCTTGACTTGGGACTTTTTAGAAAACTCTTAGATAAACTGGCTAAAGAAATGCCTGCTCTTCCTATTTGTCCATATTGTCAACTCCTATCCAGATACGGTTGAAGATGCAAAGACAACACTGTTGACGTGCCCTCAAAGAGCTTGCTGTGTAGTGGGGATGTGAGCCCCGTGCCTGACCATCATTGCAAAGTCAAGAGAGTTCTGTGTGACAGGGGAGGTAGAGGTAAAGGGCTATAAGAAAACGCAAAACCAACTCATATTAATCCTCTTCAGAACAGATTTGGTTATGAATAAATTTAAAAATAAAAGAACAGGCATTATTTCTTTTTCACAGCATCCATTCCTGTTTAATAGATAGATACCATTTTGACTATTTAAATCTTTATAAATTTTATAATAAGGTTATTACATTACTAATACAGAATTTTCTGTTTGCTTTATTAGTCCTATTTCTTTGGATACCAGATTCTGTTGCTACATTTAGTGTCTCCCAAATGTTTGCTGATTATTTCGTCTAATGGTTGTATTGGTTTATTCAATATTTTAGTATAATTATCATTAATCACTTAAATAAAGTTGCATGAAAGAGATCAAAAGCAAACAGTTTAGAAGCTAAAGATTCAGACAGGCATATTTTGAGGAAGAGTTCCATATTTTTAGTAAAATAGTGAATAAATAGCCTCTTTATTACATGAGAAGAAATATAAAACAGTTTCGAAAAGTGCTCAGTTTAAAGGGGATAATTTGTGGCTGACCTAACTATTTCATATAATATGAATGATATGCTTGCTACATGAAGGCTGTGGAATCGGATGTTTGATAAGGAAAAAAAACTTTATAAAGCAGATCATCTGATCTATTCATTATGTTTTCGTCCATGAAATTAGCACATATAAAAGTAAATTTTTATTTATGATGTATTTTATTCCAAGAACATTGCATAGCAAAAACAAAAAAAATTAACTTGTCATGTTCCTCTATTATTTTACTTTACACTTCATTTGTTTCTGTTACATAGCCTTGTACTTTATTATTACTCATTGTTACTAACAGGCACATTCGATTTGGCTCCAATAGAAGTTTCTGTAATCTATTAAACTATGAAACTAATGACTGTAACATGTAACAGGTTTAATTACCTGTATTGATTCTAAAGTGTTTATCTCCTTGTTTGTTCCTTAAAAATAATCCAGTTAGCTCTATTTATAATTTATTGATGAGTTAATCGAGTTAATCTTGCAAAAGGAAATCTTTTAATGTCTACAGGTGACCTGTTTAATATCATTCATGTTACTTTGTACTTGCAATGCATATAACATTATTTCACATTTAAAGCAGTATTCAACTTTATTTCCTTCTGTTGATCTTCAGCATTCTTATTACAGTGAATAATGAAATACTAGCTGAGTATCTTATTAAAACTCTTTAGTATGTGTGTGACTATTTCTACAATAATCAGTTAAAGGATATTATCAATTATTCTCTCCATCTCTCTTTCTCTCTGTCATACACACACACACACACACACACACACACACACACACACACACACCCCTGTAAAGGTATAAAGGTATGACTTTATTACTTTCCCATTCCTCGATGTATTTGGTTTAATCACCTGAATATTCCAGAAGAAAGTCTGATTAGATTCTACTAGACTTACTATCTTTAGTCATACACCTGAAAAAGCAGTTTGGTTTTACTTTGTTGATAGGGTGAATTTTATTTTATTTATTTTTTAATTTATTTATTTGAGAGGGAGAGAGGGAGAGATCATGAGCAGAGGGAAGGGTAGAAGGAGAAGCAGACTCTCTGCTGAGCAGAGAGCTCGATGCAGGACTCAATCCCAGGATCCCGGGATCATGACCTGAGCTGAAGGCAGATGCTTAACTGACTAAGCCACCCAGGTGCCTGATAGGGTGAATTTTATAACTAAAAAGTCTTTAGTTAATGAATTGACTGCTTGAAAGCTGATAATCAATCTATGGTCCACCTAAAGCAGGTAAGCATCTTAATGTCATTCCCAAATTCACTTTAAAACCATACTTGTTTTTTCTTCCATCTTTTAGTCGATCTAACTCTACATAGTTATGCTTTAGATCAGTGGAATATAGGTAAACAGATTAAATTAATTCTCTAAACACACACACACACACACACACACACACACACTTATATCCTTGCTTCTTCTGCTTCCCTCCATGTTCACTACTGATACCCTATTCCAAGTTGCCATCATGGCTTCTGGGTTTTTGCCAGAGCCACAAACATCCTGAGTAGTCTCTCCATCTGTACTTGCTTACTTCTAGTACCAATAAAATTGTGTCCCTGCTTTACTCTCTTTACTGGGTCCTGCCACAACAGAGTATTCTCCACTGGAAAACTTGGCATCATCTCATCTTTTTAACCTCTTCAACTTTATCTAGTGTCATTTTTCCCCTCTTTCTCAATGTTTACACTGCAGCCCCACTGACCTTCTTCCTCTTTTTTTCCAGGCTCTTTCTCTCTCTCTCTCTCTCTCTCTCTGCCTTCCCTCCTCAGCCATACTCACAGCTTTCATATATGTTCTTCCCTGATATTCCTTCTGGCTCCTCATTCCACCAACCCTTTCTCAAATTAAATGTTACCTGCTTGAAAATACTTTTCTTGACTCCATATAAAATTAGACCTACCATTGTAATGTCTTATAACACTTTTAGTTTTGTTTCAGAGCAGATAATTTGTACTTTTGTAATCATGCATTTGTTAAAGATCATTTGTCTTTTTTTTTTTAATTAATCTGCAAGCTTCCTGAAGTCAGGGGGCATGTATATTTAATAAAATCATTGACTATAGTGCCTGGCATAGATCTTCTCTCATATAGACACAATGAATATTTGAGTCTAAATGAACAAATTTTTCTCTTCAAAATGAAATAAGGATATAATATAAATATAAATATTTTTAAGGAGCCATATGTCTGTAGGGATTTGTATATATTTATATATATTTTAAGTACATATCGTATTTTAAAAACCTTTCCATTAACTTTGAGTAAATATTCCAGTAATTCTGATACTGAGCCTGTGTTTCCAGAGATGCTTTTAAATATTTACCCAAAAACTTGAAATATGTATTCCTTTTATGGAGAAAGTAATACTGTACTTTTTATGCCTTGAATCTAAGTGAAGTTAGGCAATTGGCCCTGATTTGAATAGAATACAAACTGAAAAAAAAATGCATTTCATTGTTTTCCAAGTTTTCCTTATATGGAGATATAATTTTAAACATCATTTTAAACAATGTTCAATGAAAAAACAGTGAGCAGGAAAAGGAAACCTTTTTTTTCTTAAATAAGAATAAAGGAGTGGGGCGCCTGGGTGGCTCGGTCATTAAGCATCTGCCTTCGGCTCAGGTCATGATCCCAAGGTCCTGGGATCGAGCCCCACATTGGGCTCCCTGCTCCGCGGGAAGCCTGCTTCTCCCTCTCCCACTCCCCCTGCTTGTGTTCCCGCTCTCACTGTGTCTCTCTCTGTCAAAAAAAAAGAAAAGAAAAGAAAAAAGAATAAAGGAGTATATGTTTTTCCTATAAATTTTGTCAAGAAAATAAAAATCCTTGGAAAATAATGCATATTTAATTTATCATCTTACCGGTCCCATATTTATTAAAAACAAGTGGAGTATAGTATGTCTTATTAATCTTTATTACTCATGTAAACACATTAAAGTTATGTATTATGATGAGACTCATTTCAAATTTTGTCAAAAAACAGTGTCCTTTTAGGTCTATTGTTTTATTGTCTAACCTGGGAAATCCAGAAATGTCTAATTCAGAATATTAGCGTTGTATCATTATTACCTAAATTGTTAGTAACCAGTAACTGGCAATATGGCAAAGTTATCAAAAACCCCTGATTCCAAAGCTGATCAATAACTAAGTAATCCTAAATAAATTTCTTCACTCTGAGGCCTGTCAAAAACTGAGTTATTCATACACGGTCATGGAAAACCAACAGGCTTATAACACTCTCATTAGCATAATTACCTGACTCACTATACCTCAGACTCTTATTACAATAAGAGTTATAGATTCCCACCACTGCCCATTTCAGACTTTAGATGTTACTGTATGTGATCACTGAGTCTGAGACACTATACATGTCCATAAAAACAAAATTCAATTAAAAATTTAAAAATACAATCTGCATAACATTCTTAAATTTACATATGCATTCTGAAGAGAAAGTAAAAAAAATATGTAAAACAAACATGAAATTTTCTTGAGAGTAAATAACCTTTTTCACTGATAACTCCCCAGCATGTTCAGGGCTCAGCAAGTACTCCACTGATGTAGTTGATGGTATGAGTTATTTGTTTCTTGACTTTTAGTGTGTAATATGTTCACAATTCCTCATAGTATGCCAACACAGGAGATCTTTTAAAATCTGCTGCTCAAATTAGATTTGTCTTTGAGATAATTTTTGAACCAGTCTGTTATAAAGTATAAAAATGTAGTTTTAATATTTGTTTAGCTGTGAGTGCTGATTAGAGATGACAAATCATTCTTATCCATGATTAAAAAAAATCTGTGGTCAGAGTACTGAAGGAACAGGAGTGCTTATAGATCACAGAATTATCTGGAAAGTGTAACCATATGCTTAAAATGAATATTCAAGGATTCTCTTAAGTCTATTATGTAAGACAATAGAATACTTTATCAATGTAATCCTTTACCAAGGTAGTGTTTATATATAATAAAACATATGTACAGCAATAAACCAAATGTTTTTCTTTTAATTTTTCAGAATATGCTAATTTTTAACAAAAATGTAAAGAATTTCAGGGATGCTTTTGTCCAAAAATATGAATAAAAACTCAAGAAAAGAAGTTATTTAATCAGCAGCTGGTAAGAATTTTATTTTTATTTTTCTAGGAAATATTCATACTTAAATGAGCAGAACATTATCATACAAAATGTATTATCTAGCAGTTTTGTATGACAACATTAATTTCCCATGACTAGTTACTAATTTGTATTTTTTACCACAATTTAGGTATTTGATTTAATTTACATTATTTTTTCATATACTTTTAAATGAAGAGCACAGAATGCTAACAGTTATAAGACAGTGGTGAATACATTTACTTTCATTTCGAATAGCTCCAAAGAACAACATATATCCCTAAAACTTTCGTATTACTAGTATTAAATTATTGAAAATACTTGTTTCATTACTAAATATAAGAGAATAATATTGAGTTTACCATGCTTAAATAAAAGTTGCAGTTCACAGTTTTGTGAAAACACCTTTCAATTCAGAGTTAAACACATTGGCAATAAAATATTAAGCATTCATATTTTGCATGAATAACAAGGGATCACCAAAATTGAAGTCCCTGTAATATTCTTGATTAATACTGACTTATACTCTTAGAAATGTCATCCCTAAATGATTCAAAATATTATTCGATACATTTTAATTTTCAGAAGTCTTTGAACTATTTCTCATCTTGGTCATTCATATTCATTCAGTTCACTGACTTTTTATGAGAACACACTATGTTTCAGGTACTGTCTGGGTGCTGGGGAAATTGGGGCAACAGAAGAGAATAAAAATGCCCTCTTCACCAAAGCGGAGACAGAAAATTTGCAGATAAATAGATACACATATAAAGAAATACCAGTTACAACTTTAAAAAAATAAGTTAAAAGAATCAAAAGTGACTGGGTTTGCCATGTTAGATAGTATGTTCAGGAAAGGTGGTAACTGAGCTGAAACCAGTATGAAGAAGGCAGCAGACAAAGGAGACAGTAATTGCATAGGCCTAGATGTGGGGGTGTACTTGTTAGGTCCAGGAGACATAGAGGGAGTCTGTATGCAAAAAGCAAGGGAGTGAAGAGGGAGATTGGTAAGGAAGGAGAGGTCTAAGGTGAGCCAGAATTCAATTTACAGGATTTGTAGAACAGAATAAGGATTTTGAGTCCTATTCGAGATGGAAATGGAGAAGGATGGAAACCATTGAATGATAACATATTTCTATTTCCATTTAAAAAGTGAAGTTGGAGGGCACCTGGGTGGCTCAGTCAGGTGTCCAACTCTTGATTTCAGCACAGGTCATGATCTCAGGGCTGTGAGATTGAGCCCTGTGTCCGGCTCCAGGCTCAGTGCAGAGTCTGCTTGAGATTATCTTTCTCCCTCTCTCTCCATCCCTCCCCCTACTCCTGTCAAATAAGTAAATAAATCTTTAAAAGAGAAGAAAAAGAAAGTACAAAGTGAGTTGGGTAAACAGGAAGCCAGAAGATCAGATGATAGGTATTGAGGTATCCTGACAAGAGACAATGGTGGTTTTTTTATTTGGTGCTAGTGGTGAAGGTGGCGCTAAAAATTTTGTTGAGACATATTTTAAAAGTACAGTAACAGATCTAACTGGTGGATTGGGCATATGGTTAGAGAGAAGAAGAGGCATCAAGATTCTTTTTTCGGTCTGCTCTTTCAAAAATTTAATATTAAAAAATACTCTATTGTTTCCTTCAAGTATAAGAAATGGTGGAGTTTGATAAGGTACGTGGGAGAAAACAATTCATATATTTACAGTATTTGTATTTCTCATTATTTAACTTGCACATTCATCAAATATATTCTACTTGGGTCAAAAATTACTTCACCTGAAAGAAAGTGATGGGATAAAGTCTTCCAACAGAACACCAGTGCCTAGAAAAGTTAGAAATCACTAGTTCCCATTCTCAGGAGATATTAACAGGCATTTTTAGTTTGTGAAGCTTTTTCAGTCTTCCATACAAAAATAAATATAAAAGATGAAACAAGGCTTGAATAATTTCATTGGAAATTTCCACTATATTAAAATGTAAATATTTTTCTCATGTCAACATTTTTCTTTGGATGTTCATACAGGTTTATTCATTATTATAAACTGACAAAAATTTATGAAAATTCTCAGTTGATCTGGTCAAATCTAATTGCCTCCTGTCGCTAATTTGGCTGGCCCTATGCACAATTGGTCTTAATACTGCCAACTTCAATCATGGCGAGGAGAGAAAAAATATATTAAAGTTGCATACAGGGTGAGCTATTTTAATAAGAAGATGCTATCTCAGCTTTTTCACTTATTAATACCTTTGCATAATAGAATTTCTATCATGATTATTAAAAGTGATATTTATTTTTTCCAGATGATCCCTTTAAAAATTTAAAATTATAAAAATAAGAGGGTTACCGATTAGTTCATGATTATGAAAGGTACTTTTCCAACTAAAGGAGCTCTCTAAAACTAACAAAGATTCAAATAAACTTGTAGCAGAAATTGACCAAGCAGGCACTCCCACGTACCATTTATTTGATTTATTTGGTCATGAAAATGGAAAGGTAGTCCTTGCTAAGCTTAATTGAATAACATAGATCAGAATATTATATCCTTGATACATTTATGATTTTCGTAGAGCCAACCAATTTTACATATAACTCCTCCACATGAAATATGATATAAGTAGCATCAGTATGACTGTTTTAGGTCACAAATTTGAAATGTCTTTCCATTATATCATTTCGAAGTCATTTCTCTTTGTGTCTGTGTTTGATTGGGTGAAAGTCACATCAGAATGTTTGGCCATAAAACTAAACCTAACTCCACTAGTGTCTTTCAGAGTAGTGTCATCAATCTTTTAAAAGGTGAATATGACCTTATGATAATGTATCATGCAAAAGACAAGATTTTAAGCCTTACATGGTCTACTTCAGCAAGAAATGACTTATTAACTAGCACTGCAATTGAGATTATTCATCAGCATTCTTAATTCAAACAGGGACTAGTTTTTTTCCAAGTTAAGGGCTGGGAAATTTAACTATGGAGTCTAGTTGACAAAATAAAAACAACTTAGGATATAAAATACTATATATATATATATATGTGTGTGTATATATATATATATATATATATATATATAGCAGAAAGCAACCTTTTCCAAAGTTTTTAGTAATGGAAATTAAATTCATTTATAAAAACAACTCAATTTTAGTATCTTTCAGCTATTCAACAACAACAGCAAAACCAGAATTATTCTATTTATTTCAATGTAAATTATTCTGTTGCTTAATTTAGTAATGAGGGAAATGAAATATGAGCAGATTATATATACTGCATATTAGGAGAGAAATATCTATTATGCTCATACATGGCATACTTATAAATTTAGCAAATAATTATTTCAAATGCCAAATGAATATCACTTTTTATGCAAAACTCTTTTCTCACCAGATTATCTCCCAAGAATTTAAGGTTTATTTTTAGCTCAGATAGGACTCTCTGCCATCTAATCCACAGAATAAATCCCTTTCTGTCTTAATACTTTACTTTTATTACAAATGAAGCATGTATGCTACCCTAGTAGCTCTCTGTTCATATGTTAAGATATAATATTTCCCATATTCTTATTGTTGATGTTGTGGATTTTAGTTTCCATTATATTACAATGACAAATCAAACTGGCTACTATTTATATTCAGTAAGGGCCATAACATTATTTTTTAAAGTGGAATTTAAGTTTTACAGAAGGAGGTGGTGTCAGCAACATATGAAGAATTTAATTTCTTTTGATCTAAATATGCCTCCAATCCACTTAAACATCACTTTTCTTCTTCTCCTGTTTGGATTTGCCCTTAATAAAACATCCAAACATCTATGGATTTTCGATAGAAGAAAACTCAGACAAGCATTACAAGGGAATACATAAAACTTTTCCTCGAGCACAAAAGTTTGAAATATTTTTTATCAGTATTCTTACATAATTCTTTATAGTAAAAATTCCAAAACGTACTTAGGAATGCAAAAAATAGCTAAGATTTTATTATTCTCATTGATTTTTATTTCTTCAATTATTTCAATAGTAATCTTTTTTTCTATGAAACTGATGATGAAAGTATATATAATTTTTTGAACATTGTTCCCTCTACCAAGTTTCAGTGTAGAATGTTGCTGTGGAAAAAGAAGTCTTTAGCTTTGATATTTGCTTGATGTACTGAATTACCGCAAGGAAGTAATATTCCAAAACATTACCTATTGTGTTATTTCTTTAGATGTAAGACAAAAGTTAATGTTACTATTGAAGAATATACATTCTTCATTTAAAAACTAAGCACAAACTTAATAAAATCAAGTATTCTAAGATGTTAACATTTGCTGATATTAATCATCTACATTTATTCACATGATGATAATTCTCAAGTTAACCCTAAGAAAAATAACAAAACTAAAGTAAATATATCCAACTTTATAAGCTTGATCAATTTTTATCATATTTTCTTTGATTTGGTCTTTTTTCCACCCTCAAAGCATCATTTTAACATTTAACTTGCCAACTAATGTGTATATTTGCATAAACCTATACTTAACATTTATTCTATAGGCCCCCAGACAAAAATCTAGGTTAGCTTAAAAGGTCAAAAATGTAAGATTTGTAAATGTTACAATAGTAATCCTGATAGTTCACAGGGATGATATATTAGACATCAGACATTGTGCTTTAGGCGGGGAATGTCCCCTCCCTGAAAGTAATAAAATCAGTGTCTAACTGCTTTGATAATGAGAACATAAACCACTAAAATATTTTTTGCAATTTCAAGACAACCTTATCTTTCTCTTAAAATCATTCTTAGTTTCACATCGATGTTTTCTCTTAGAGGAAACTATTTTTCTGTTTCCTCTCTATGAGAGCATTTGTGTATGCTTTAAGTAATTTTAAATAAGGCACCCTCTTAAAAAGTGATAATTTATACTACATTAAGACAAAAAGTGATTTTTTTTCATATAGAAGCATGGAGTTAAACCAATGTCAAACTTCCTGTATCTATGATTTTTAAAGAGTTCGGTTTAGCTTTGTTTTAGATATTTGCTTCTGAAATTTTACTTTTGATCCATGTTTTAGCTTCTATATTATTAATTTCTATACTACATTACATTTTAATATTGATTACCAACATATTCTGTTGTATTTATTTTTCCAATTTCTGCTTCTGACAATGATAGATTTGAATTCTAATCTGAGTACAGCAGTTTTTCATAACAGGTAGGATTTTAACATTCTTCTCTAAGCAGTTTACAGAACAACAAGAATAAAACCAGTAAGACAGAAACTTTAAACACTCCCAAGTAACTTGACTTAGCTGATATTTATAGAACACTGTATCTAACAAGAGCATAATAATTACTCTTTTAAGAGCAAATGTTATACTACCAATATAGGTCATGTGGGGGCCATATATCTGGTTTTGATAAATTTTAAAAGTTAAATAACTTATCCTGCTCCCTCTTCCTTTATCTTTCATGACCATTCCCCTCAATAAAATTTTCACATAGTTATTCCCATTCAGCATAGGTAATACCTTCGGTCCTGCAAGAAAATGAGAGGTAAGATAGAAGTTTGGGACTCGGCTTTCTCTCTGGCTGGCTGGCAAAGAAGACCCATACAAAATCGTATATGTGGTCCTGAGAGTTCCCGGCACTGATGGCCCGATAATGAAGATTTCACAGCTTCTAACTTGGAGAAATGTACTGGTGGAAGGGAATGCCCTCACTGATGCAGTGATTCAGACATTTAAAAGATACAGGAAACCAACTCTTAGCTTCAGCTCAGGTCATGATCTCAGGGCGGTGAGATGGGGCCCCGCACCAGGCTCCACATTCAGCACAGAGTCCACTTGAGATTGCTTTTCTCTCACCCTCTGTTCTTCACCCCCGCTCTCACTCCCTCTCTCTAAATAAATAAATAAAGTCTTTAAAAATAAATAAGTAAATATTTAATTTAAAAAAATATATAAAATATATATAAACACATATATCTCCCAGGATGAGGAGAATGACAGAGATTAATGCTACCATTAAGAAGATAAAGGATACAGGGTTGCTGATCCCTACATGTTTACATTTAAAATTCCATGTGACCCATAGAACACTCAATGAATTTTAGAGAATACCATAGACTACAACAAACTCAACCAAACTGTGGCCCTAACTGCAGCTCCTCTACTAGAAGCTGCACTGTTTCTAGAGCAGATTAATAAGGCCCCAGGACATTATATGTGTTGCTCATTTGTCCAATGTGTTTGTACTTTTCTATTCATATGAGAAAACAGGACCAGAAATAATTAGCATTAGAACTAACAATAATATTATTTATAGTTTTACCCCATATGGGCCAGACTGGCTGGTCTGGGGTCTGGAAGGAACAGGGTAAGAATGAAGACAAGGGGGTTGGGGCTAAAGGCATGTGAACAGACACACATTTATACCTACCAGAAAGTATCCACCATGGCAGAGGCACTAACCAACCAAAATGACTTGAACAACTGACCCTGGTCTTGCTTTGTTATTAGTCACCATGGGACAATACAACGGGCACATAGTCTTGCCACCATGGCAAAGATGGAAGCTACGTATGAACTGATCAGCATATCACTTACCAAGGTTTGCCTGTCTAACTTACCTATCATCTACCTATCCAGCTACTGCTGCCTCAAAATGTCCAACTTGCCAGTGACAGAGACCTGCACTGAGTCCTGGGACATGGGGTTTTATTCCTCAAGGAGACCAACAAGCCATTTGGTGGAAAACTGACTATATTGGGATCCTTTCATCCTATAAGGCTCAGTGTTTTTTTCTTTCCTCACAGGCAAAATACCTCGTCTGGAGATGGGTTTTCTAATCCGTCTGCAGAACCTCAGCAAGTACTGACATATTGGTGTTTACAAAAGACCTGATCCACAGGTATGAAATTGCATATAATATAGCATCCAGCAAGGACCAAATTCATATAAGGAGGTGTGGAAGTGGTTCCATGACCATGCGCTCTACAGAACAATCACCTCACTGAGCACTGGAATAGCCTAGTGAAGGCACAGCTAAAGCAACAATTTAGAAGCAATGCTCTGAGAGAATGTATATTATTCTTCAAGATGCAGTATATACATAAATTGGAGACCTCTATATGGAGCTGTTTCCCCCATAGGAAGAATACATGAGATCAAGTACTAATCAGTGGAAACAAGAGTGGCCCCAGATGCCATCACTCCTCATGACCCACTGAGGACTTTTTGCTTCTTGACCTAAAACTCTGGGGGTTAGCGATTTTAGTCCACAAAGCAGTCACCCTCTTTCTAGAGAATACTGCAATGATTTCTTTGGACTGAAAGATACCACCACTGCAGGAAAGTTTGGACTTCTAGTTTTCCAGGAACAGCAGGTGAGAAAAGAATTACTATCTTAGAAAGAGTAATTTGCCCTGATCAACAGAAGGAGGTTGCACTGGCTTTGCAAATGGAAACTAAGAGAAATATAAAACACAAGTTATCTACCTGGACGCTTCTTGGTTTTCCCTTGCCTGTTTATAAAGGTAAATGAACATGCACAGTAACCTGGACCAAGAAGGCAATATGATGACAAGGGGGAACAGGAATCAGAGTCATGCCACCTGGGGAGCCACAAAGACTTGCCAACATATAGATGAGGATGAAGGGAGATCAGAATGCAGTAGGAATTAAAAAATGAGGTATCAGCTATGGCCCCAAGACCAACTTGGTATAGGTGCTATAATTTATTCTACTAACTTCACTCTGCTCAGCTTCTTCTTGGGAAGAGAGACACAGGATCCATGGAAGAGCTGCATGAATATGTGTCTCTTCTTCATGCAAGCTATAGACTATGATACCCGTGGAAGTGTTCTGCTCAGATCCCTTTCAAAAGAAACTTCATGTGAAGAGTACCATTGATTGATGGTCTTAGCTCCACTAGTAGGTATTCACTCAGGCACCACTCAAAGACAAGGCACCAGGGATCAGTCCTGGCCCATTCCCAACACAGGATTTCTCTAATGTGGAAATCCATTGCTACGGTCAAAACTTTCTCTTTCTCTTTCTTTCTTTTCTTTCTTTCTTTCTTTCTTTCTTTCTTTCTTTCTTTCTTTCTTTCTTTCTTTCTTTCTTTCTTTCTTT